>NC_142369.1:32230000-32390000 GCF_059441005.1 Hippichthys cyanospilos | reverse complement strand
CACACACACACACACACACACACACACACACACACACACACACACACACATATCTTCCCCGGCCCTTCTCTTTTGGCTTTGTGCACAGCCCTCCATGCATTGTGAGGAGCTTTCTTGTCTTGATATCAGTGCCTTGCAGCTCCTCTAAGGGTTCGGGAATTATGCCAGCAGGATATCAGATTACTGGTAATCAGATATCCTGCTTAAGCATCAATAATGTTGTATAGAATACTCACACACATTTTTGGGTAAAACTTCAGCATAAATCTAAAATGAAGAATGTTTACATGTGAGTTTCATTTTAACTTTGCTAGATTTTTGCTGTCCAACAATTCTCAAAAAAAAGAGCTCAGCGGCAATAACAGACGTGTGATTCGTGAATAGAACAATATTTGTCCTAGTCAATTTAGTTGGTATTTGAACAAACGTCATTATACTTTTCACAATTTGATGTCATTACAACAAAATGGCATCTCAGAATCAATCTACCTTGTCAATGAGAAATTTCCAATAGATGGGTGTCATTGAAAGTGCCCACTGATCCTAGACTGACTGACAAGAGAGGCATCATCTGTTTGCAACAAAGACACTAAAAGAGTTATACACTCTTGAAAATTGTCATGGTTCAAACACCTTTGGTAATATTGCTGTTCCGCTCCTTGTTGTGGAAAATGTATAGAAACATTTTAGCCAGGTGCATTCAAAGTCAAATTTGCATGAGTAAAACTTGTGCATTTGAGGTTGATCCTGCAATTTCATAGAGAAGTTTACAATACCAGTGAGAAGCCTCATTAAGGTTACATCTGTCGTACATGACAGCCCACAATGAAAAGGAAGGTCTTTTTTATGACAAACCGTCCATCCATCCATCCAATCATTTTCTGTCCTCATGTGGGTCGCAGGCTTGCTGGTGTCTTTCCCAGCTGGCTTCGGGCAGTAAGAGGGGGACACCCTGAACTATACCCTCATGTAAATCAATGTGAGAATACCAGCAAATTAATTAAGACTGAGGTCATTAAATCTCTGCGTCCAATGGCTACTTTGGTTTTCTCTGGTGAGCAGACTTTGACTCGCAACCAAGAGCAATATACTTTTCGTATTTACAACCAATTTGGCTACATAAGTACTATGCATGGCTCTACTAGATGTCTCCAATCTGGAGACCACATTTTTCTGTAATGTACGTGATACATTTAGTTGCTTTACTTGGAAAGAGTTCCCATCATTTAATGAATTTATTGTACACTAAATGGGGCGCTAAAGTGAGGGTTATCAATGATATCGCCTATTTCTAGCGCAAAGTAGCGAGATTCAATGTTGCAATCCCTCCGGTTGTCTTGTTTGGCTCTAGTTAACCTTTTATACTTTTCTATTCTCTTTTTGCTACCACAACCTTACAACAAGAACCCTTTAGCTTGATGACCCCACCAGCCTCACTCCAAACTGGGCCCTTTAGATTAAGAACAACAGTCCTTCTCGCCAAACCCTGCGAGACCCAATTACAGGGACTTCGGCGAGTACAGATGTAAAGTTACTGCTTTAATTGAGGATGTGTTTAACACTCTCCTCTGGCCACCATGGCCACTTTATGACTCTGATAAAACAGAGAGCGGCAGTGGCACTCATAACACACGTTTGCGTCTCAAGCAACGCATGCTCTGATCAGTGGATTTAGATCTTAAAAGGGCCGGGTGTGACTGAGAACATCATATGTCCAGTGTAAAATGAAAATGAAAACAGGCAGATGTCATCAAAACGTAAAAGTAAAACTTCAGTGATGAGCACGTCAGTGGAGTTTTCTTGCGTCTTTTTATAATGGAGACACATTTTAATTAGGATTGTAGTTAATCCCATATTAGAAGAGACCCAAACTGTCAGGTCAAATTATAAACAATTGGTCCTAATGTTGGCGCATGTGACATTTGGAGCTGCTAGCTCTTCAAGCAAAATGTTCCCTAGGTAGGTTGGCCTACTTCATGCTGTCTTTATTTGAATTCCCATTTTCTTTATTATTTAGGGTATTAGCCTTGACAAGCATCCCCATAGACCATAGGCTCACAGAGGGAGAAGCTGCATCTTTTTTGCAAGGCAACAGCAAAATCTGACAAATACATACAGTATGCAAGATGCAAGACCTACCTTCGTGGCCTAATAAATACAATTGGAAAGAAAAAGATGAGTTTAGAGACTTGGCCGGTGGCAAGTCTAACTTTTTTCCTTGCATTATTTAAGATAGGCTCCATCATTTTATCAATTCATCGATCACCCACAAAAAGATGAAAATGGAGAAATAATGAGGCCAATGAATGCGGTGCAAACACTCAGATGTGCACGATTAAATTATCTACCCTGGAAAGGGGAGAAAACAGCAGACTGTTTTCTAAAACAAAAAGAAAGAGAAAGCGAGCAGTTAATTTCACTCGGTGCATATTTTTAATTACCAGATCAATCATAACTACATACTGCAGCTCAGCAGAAAAAAAATGCAAGTCTCAAAGAAAGACAATAGATTTGCTTTAAAGTCACTCTATTGAAGTCTAAATTAAAATTTCAGGTGCTTTTATGAGAGCTTTCATCAGAAAGTTTGGAGATTTAATTAGACTGTTTAGATTTCAATACCATGAAAGCTTGACAGCCGGAGACTCATGGAAAATTGCTGGTGCTCCCAGGTTACGGCGGAGAGAGAGAGAGAGAATGGCATCCCTTCATGAGGGACTTTGTATCCTCTGACATCAGTTTACATATGTCCGGCTAAGTGTCCATGTCCATTTCAGCACCAAAACAACGAGCAACGCATGAGCTTTTCTCGCATTCCACTTTGAAATCACAAAACTGCGTTGGAGAATCGGCGTCTCAACACTCCTGCTCAATTTTTTCCCCCTCGCATGGGTTTTTCCTGATTTCAGAAGCACTAATGTTTATTTCTTCTGGCATGTCTTCACCGGCACCCAGCCAGCGATTTCACACGTTTTTAGTGGGTAATTTGACTGTGCTCTTGCCAGCAGCAGAGAGTGAGGAACAGCGCAAGTGACTAGTGTCTTTGCCCGGATGGCGGCTCTCTCGCGGCTCGCAGAGCCTCTGAGATTAGTTACTGTCTGATGTCTGTAGGTGCTTGGCGAGAGGTCAGAATGGGGACGTGATTGCGTGTCTCTTAAGGTGACGGGGGTTTAGGAAAGCAGATGTAAAACAAGTCAGATAGCCAATAAGAGCAGGGCAGCCAGTGCTGTGCATGCGTGCGTCCATCCTCAAACATGGCTAACATTTGCACAGCAGTGGCAGTCAGGCGTGACGTCTCCAGGCTCTGAGGTTTGTGCTGTCAGGACGGTAGAAATTAAACCTGGCACTGCGGAGCAGAATGTGCTGAAACTCATCAATTCCACATGGCTTGAGAGCCAAATGCCTATTTATAACACCCCCCCACCCCCCCGCCGTTCTTTACCTGGTGTGCATCCCTGGCTCGAAACACGCGTTCATGATGATGAACGCAACAAACTGGGACGTTTCGACAGGGCATCACTCAGGACAGAAAAACAAATACGCCGATATGTACACACACATGCACACACACATTGGATCACAGCTCTGCAGAGGGGAGTAGAGGGGGACAAGACAGAACCGGGAAAGCTGATGTAAAGGTTGGGAAATCTTAGCTCAACCCGCAACTCTGGCCAAATGACAACAATCAGTCACCCCTGGTGAAAAAGGAGTAATCTGAAAATAAGATATTTTTCAAGCTCAATCTGAAGCCTTATACAAAACGCTAGCTTCATCTGATATTCCCAAACCTTGCAGTAGTAGTGCATTAGCTAGGGAGGAAGCCTCTACATGTTGAGGTTTTCCTATATCTGCACCATAGTAGAAAAGAGTTAAAGGGTTTTCACAAATATGTCTGGATTTGGTAAATGGTGTGAAAATGGACTGCATACTTGAATGTTTAAAGTAAAATAATAAAACAAGCCATCTACTAAGCCACTGAGAAACAGTGGGGAGGAAAGTGTGCAATTTAATTTATTATTTATTCAACGGATTTGGGCAGCTTTGTCAATACCTGGGACAGACAATGAATGTTAATTAAAAAAAAGAACATTGATTGAAGCGCTATATGAGAAATTAATTTAAGGTTGTCCTCCCAGTGCTTGTGTGATTTTTCTTTCAGAAGTATGTAATGTTTGGTAAACTGAAGCTGAAATGACCTATAAGTATGATTATGCGTAAGAATGGTTGTTTGCGTGTGTCCTGCGGCTGGCTGTAAACCACTCTGCGTTCTATGCCGCCCCTGCCCCAAAATCAGGAAGGAAAGGTTCCAGCTCAACCACTACCCAAAAAGGGAAAAGAAGTGTTCCAAAAATGTATGGATAATTTCATACAAAATTAACCTTTCATGAATCTTTTGTTGAAAAGTACTGTACGAGCATGTGTCGGTGTAGCTTCTCAATCATTAACCACACGTAAGATCGTGTGTCTCGATTTGTTTAACGAGAATCTCTTAAATAAAAACATTAAGTTTGAGGAAAAGTATCTTTCAGTACAAGTTAATAACAGATGAAGACATTAGCCCTCTGGAGAACATGCAAACTGCTCAAGGAAGGTATTACCTAAAGTCCAATTACCCTCCTCTGCTCTCTCTCTCTCTCTCTCTTTTTCCTCTCTGTAGTCCTTACTATGAAGAGGACCCCAGTGATAAAGCCGGAGCAAAGCGACGATGGTTTACTTGGCCCAGGAGCCCATTATGTTGCCCACAATAGGCTGGAGGCCCGGACGTGCTTTGATTACGTAATGAGCTGAAGAACCTGGAAGTGGCTCGCTGCTCACTGAGCATGAGACAGTCGTTCAAGACACAAGCATTAGCTATACCTGGTCAGCCCAGTATGAATAAACCAATCTCAGCTTGAGCGAGGAATAGGAGGGGTGGCGTAAAAGTCCCTTATAGGACATGGATTAAGAAACAAAAGAATTTAAAGCAAGGACATGGTTTAGTGGTGTGAAAATATGGCATTAGAACCCTAAGAAATTCAGTGAAACGGCTGCTTTGAAATGGATTTTGTTGCTCGCTCACTGCGACCCTACCTTCCCAAGTTAGCCATCCACTTGAGTAATCTGCAGCTAATAACAGCAATGTTTAGCCCATAATGAAGATCGGTCTTCATTGAGCTGGAAAAGCTGGTGCATGGCCAAGCATTTTACCTAACGGCGCAGTCTCTCATCTATGAAAGTGCCATAGAGCCCCTCAGACAATTAGGCACAGAAAAGCTTTATGACCGTTGGACTCACTCAGTGAGCGCCCCTCTCGCCGCCAGCATCGCCAGGAGCGCTGGCTTGTGCAGAAAGGTAATTACGGAGCCTCTCATAATGACACAGAAGAAGCTTGCGTCATAACACCCCATAGCCTTTTATCATAGCACTGTAATTAATTATCATTCTTCTACACCAGGACTCATTCTACTGTTCATAACGTATTCATACATTCAAGAGAAATGATCATTTCCTACAGGAGTTAATCAAAAAGAAGGAAGAAGTGTTCATCTCTCGATAGATGATCAAAGACAGTGATTGTGTACTTCAGCGCACCGCACTGTGGGGCAGGCTTAGGGCAATGGAATGCAGCTCTCTGAAACACTTTCCGACATCAAGACTCAGGTCAGGTCAATAATATGCACTCTCCATAACAGGACTCATCCATCATCCGTCCATTTTCTACACTGCTTATCCTGGTTCGGGTCATGGGGAAGCTACCGCCTTTCCCAGGTGGACACCCTGGACAGATCATCAGGCCATTGTATGCCTGATTCCTTTTTTTTTTTTTCAACTGAAAAAAAAGCGCCTGTTTTTAAAGACATTTACTTGTCTAAGCTATAGTATCTGTCTCTAGCTTTGCAGGGACTGACAATGAAAGCATTTGCCAATTGGTCTAAAACTGCATGTTTTTGAAAATTGACAGCATTTCTATTTCCTTGCACAATACTCAAACATATTTTTCAGTCTACATGTCACACTCTTCATCGTTTGGCCGGTCCTCTAACTTATACTCAGGTATGACATCATATATACAAGTATAAATTTAAAGTTTGAGGTTGGACTGGTTTCATTCCTTGCTACCTAGAGTGTGATTTGTAAATGGAGAATGAGTCCATATTCATTCTCCATTTACAAATCACACTCCAGGAAGCAAGGAGGAAACCAGTCTAACCTCAACTCAATATATATATATATCATATTTTTTACAGTGCATTGTGCTCTGAATCCTGATAGGCTCAGGGGCTTTACTGTTGTCTCGAAATAAAATATTGACGCTATACTCTGGTTTTTCACTTGTCAATTTATTACAAAAGGCAAGAGGATCCAAAAGCTTGCTTTCGTCTGTGTCCTGTGTCTCTCCTGTGCCCGTGTGCGCTCAGCTCAGCATACACGTTACAAGCTTGCTAGTAAGCACATTGATTGACAGCTTGGTCTCTGGGAGCCAATCACGTGACTCGTAGGCGTGCCGAGAGGAAACGCACATGTCTGTGTGCCTACCGAGAGCAACGGAGAAATGCACAGCTTTGGAAATCTGACTTTTACCTAGATTTCTTTTGTAATAAATTGAAATTTCAAGAGTATTGCTATGATATAAGAGGCTTCACTTTAATTCGATGTCGGGGCATATCAGTTTATAAAAATCTTGCTCAGAAAAAGGAAGAGCTCAACAACCACTCATAACAAGGACGAAGAGGCATAGCTGGGACTGTGAAATACGCGAGTGAAAATGTTTCCCACTTTGTATTACTATATTATAATGATTGTTTTAAACAAATTTGGGGCTTTAAAACAGGTTTTGATTTTTGGTTTTATTGTATAGTTTAGTATTGCATTGTAAAATAATAAAAAAATAAATCAAGCTGGCTACTTCATGGATTTCACTTTGCGCGGGGTAACCCCCGCAGTAAACTAGAGATTATTATAATATATATATATATATATATATATATATATATATATATATATATATATATATATATCACACACACACACACAGTGATCCCTCGCTGTGCTCTTGTTAGCATTCGTATTAAATAACAGAGAAAATAACTGTAGATTACTGGTTGACATTGAAAATTAAGTGATACTGTACATGGCATGAATGAAGACCCAGTTAGACACAGGTATTGTTCTGAATTAACTGAAATCAATCCTATGGTAAACATTTGTGAAACAAAATACAGGTGGGATAGTTAAGTAGTCAGCAACACAAAATGTTGAAAGAGCCATAGTTAACCTAAAAAAAGAAACACAAAAATTCTGTCTGGAGCCGTGCAAAAAAAGCCTTCTATAAGCCTTACATGGAAGGCAACACAAGTTGTATTAGCTATATTAGCCTACTGTGGCGAAGGCGAAGAAACCACACGTTGCTGTGCTAGTGGAGATCTTTACTCTTCGCATGCCATCACAAAACTGATACAACAAAGTCCAAAACAGCAAAGACAAAGCCAACAGGTTCAAAGCATCAAAGGATCATAGCGACATGCCTACTGGGTGAGAGACATGGTCCTAGTGTCCGCCACACAGCTCCCCCCCGAACACCCAGAAAGGCATAACGGAAAACCCCACAGGGTATTCACCAGTCTGGCACCCTGAGACTCAGTCCGGTCCTGGGCGGTGTATGTGACACCAGGGCCCCAGGTGCGACGGGAGTAAGGGCGAGACGCTCAGCGTGAAAACCATGAGGTAGCGTTGGCAAAGGGATGTTCTGAAGTTCCGCAGGAGCCGGAGTGGCAGTGCTGACCCGCATGCTGGCAGGCACAGTGGCCTCCGAGGGACGGCCGGTCACGGCTGCGTCCCAGACTGTGCCTGGGCGTGAACCTGCTGCGGCACCAACACCAACTGACCCGCTCCGATGTATACTCGGACCATACCTGCGGGCATGGTGAATCGGAGGGGCGGCTGAATGATGGTGGCTGGAGGTCTACTGCTGAGGCCGGACGGACATCGGTAGTAGATGAGGCCGCCCGGCTGGAAGATCCCGGTCGACGGCCAGGGACTCCGAAATTGGACTGCACAGCCGTTCTCACCGGCGCCCGTACCAGCCTGTTGCTGGCTGGCTCGATCCCTGGTGCGCCAAGGGACTGGGCGACGGGTGAGAGGACCCTTGTCGGGGTGCTGGCTGGCTGACGTGGTACCAGCTTGCTGCATTACCTGACGTAGAGTAGGCTGGTGGAGGAATGTCACGATGTGGGACGTCTGCGGTGATTCCTCGCTGAAACATTCTGACGTCCGGGGTCACCCATGTGGCGAGACTACATCTCCAACAGCCTGACTAAACTTTCTAACGTCTGGGATAATAATATGGCAAGATGACCCATCCGGGGTCACCCATTCTAACGTCCGGGGTCACCAATGTGGCGAAGGCGAAGAAACCACACGTTGCTGTGCTAGTGGAGATCTTTACTCTTCGCATGCCATCACAAAACTGATACAACAAAGTCCAAAACAGCAAAGACAAAGCCAACAGGTTCAAAGCATCAAAGGATCATAGCGACATGCCTACTGGGTGAGAGACATGGTCCTAGTGTCCGCCACACAACCGTCAAAAACGACAAGGTAGGCTACATTAAAGAGCCTTTATAATGAAATGTTTGTTTAGCCTGCAGGTCATACATCCTGGAGAGAATGACGCATCACGTGACTACTCTGCTGTACCATGGTGCTTCAAGTTTAACTTACTTTACGGTATTAAGTTTTTATGTTTTGTTGCTTTGATGAAATTGCAGTAATACGATAAGGAAATAAGATTTTTGTTGTCTTTTATTTTTGAGGATTCCAAAAAACAAACAAAAAAAACAAAAATAGGAACACCTTCCTCGGACCTGAACAAAACACAAAAATATCCCTATATGTCAATGTAAATTTATACTGACAAAAATCCTTCACCAAAACAGACAATTTGTTACTAAATTGGTGCACATGACAAGATTGTGTTCTTAACTGTTTCATGTGACTTCTGTCACTGGAAAGCTTCTTAACTCTTTCCAACGACAAGAATTCTTCTGCCAGTGACTCTATTTTTTTTTTTTTTTTTTTTATGGTGATGACACTCGTGGCCAGCAGTCCTCTTACCTGCAATTTTACGCTTATTGAGGGCGATAGTAATTAAGTATGACCACTTGATGGAAGTGTTGCTCTCGATAGATACGAAAGATGTGATCTGCGGGTTGCGTTTTCTGAAAACACTTGGCACTGAAAGAGTTAACATCAGGCATGTAAGATGTTTTGTTACTATTTGACAAGTTCTACGTTACAAAGCAAATATGCAGGCAATTCATCCATATTGGCAATGAAAGCAATTGATTTGGTTCAAGAAGTGTTGAATCTTTTGTTCTATATGTTTCTCTTTTTCCTTTTGGAGTCTATATATAGCCCATCAACACATGTGTTGTTTCTAATAGTCACCAAAAGAAACGCGCGTCGCAGGCTTTGGTGAAAAATCTTGATTGACACATGTTGAACTTTAATATTTATGCTAATCGTTTATAGAGATTGGAAAACAAGAATGTCAGTGGCATGTTTGTAAACCATTTTAAAACTGAGAATATATTCCCGCCATCCTTTTCCATTTCCATACATTTTTGACAAACCTCCAGGGAGACACTAGGGTGGTGCTAAAGAGCCGAATGCGCCTCCGGAGTCGCAGGTTGCCGACCCCTGGCATAAAATGTGCAAAAGAATGTTTTGCTAACCTTCTTCTCTCTGTTTTACCCACAACTGTAAGTTGGACATAAGAGTGATTTAGGAAAGTATCAAAGTGGCACTCAAGGAAAGCAAGCAAGAAACAAAATACAGAAAAAAAATAGTCCTTCTCACTCCCCTCAAATCACTCCCTAACCATGGGGAAAGAAATGGACTCATTAACAGGTGTCCACCGGCCCCCGCCCTTGGTCGCAGAGCTTTAACAGAGCTTTGATGTTTTTGATGTGTACTCAGCTCCAATGTACTGTACCTTGCTGGTCTGGTAGATAATGAGAGTCAGAAATGATTCCTGAGCTTGAGGGTTTAATGATATGTAACCAACACACTTCTAATTACTTGTAACTAGTGTTGGGAGTAATGCATTACAAAAGTAATGTAATTACTGCAATGCATTACTTTTTACTATAATGCGGTAATGTAATATATTACACACACAAAAAACAGTAATATTGTACTTGTTACAAATGAGAGTAAAATAATGCATTACAATGCATTTTTTTGCCTGAAAGTGGTGTTTTTTTTCCCCGCCAAATTTGCCAAAGACACTCAGAGGAGAACAGTCCGGGGCAAAATGTTTACTTGCTGATCTACTACAGCTGAGATAAAACAGCAGGTTGAATATGGACATGCGACCATTAGTTTCAGTTCGTTGGAGAGATAAAGACTAGAAAAAAATAATCGTTAGGTGCGCTTTGTGCGCGAAACCTAAAAGGCTATCCATTTTACGAAATAGGAGCAGTAATTTGACAAACCATTTTGAGCGGGGCCATAGTAACTTGAAGTTTGTGAAAAGAAAACATGCGGAGGATTGCGTTCTCTCACTGAGGGATGACACTTTGACATCAAGAGGTTAGAAGATTTGTTAGGAGATACTGTATGCTGTGGTACAGCATATCTTTCCACATGGATTCACCAGCGTTTGGAAACCTTGTCAGCAAGATCCCTGTCGCAACAAGCATACATGACAAGGTAAGCTAATGCAAATTTTCACCTTTCCAATTGCTATCAATAATACAGTAGTCTATAAATAGTTCTGGTCAATGTGTATCAAGATCATACAAAATAACAATGATGTATGCTAGCTGCTACTGTATTGTTAGCCTCACCGAAACCCTTTATTTTTGAATATTTTTTCTCTAACCTAGCCAACTGATCTTGAATTTGAATAGTAACATTGAAATTGTTAAATGCACTAACTTTTTTGCCTACAGCATAAACAATGCATCACTATGCTGTAAAGCTAAGTTATACAGGGATTAAATGAAATTAAAAAAAAAAAAGATTTTGTATATCGTCTTTAAAGGTTTACAATACAATACAGATGTAATGATTTGTACTTGTTTTATGCTTAAGACAACCTTTCACTGGATGTGCAATGAGCGTAATGAGCTCCAGTTATGGTGGTGAGAGTAATACAAAAGTAATGCAATAGTAGTGCACCGCATTACATTTCAAATATAGTAGTATTGTAATGGAACTAATGACTTTGAAATGACAGTAATAAGTCAAAAATAATGCATTACAGTTTTGAAGTATCTTGCCCAACACTGCTTGTAACAAACTATTTTTCAGAGTCAATCTGCCCAACTCCAGTTGTGAGCTCTATATTACTCCACATGCATTATCATTGTAAAACAAGTTTCTGTAATTCGTATATACATGGCTGTCTTCTTCAAAAGTGCCAAAAGACATGAGGAGAATAAGAGAAAAATTAAACAGGAGTTAATGTGGGGCTGATGTTCAGATTGATGCAAAAAAAAAGAAAAAAAACATCTGAGAAATGTGTCATTGTTCTATTTCTACATTTACCAACAGTCTTTCCTGGGGGGAATCAACACTACAAAGTGAGAGGGACGTGTAAATTGCACTGAGAAGCCCACGTGTTCTTTGTGAGTCTTTGTACGTTCAGACAGCTGCAGCTCGCGTGAAAATTGTCAACATCGAGACGTCCAGCAGGCTCGCCTTTACAGCCATCAGTTATTTGAGAAATACAGTAACTGTCATATACCACGATCCCCAAAGGCATGCCTAACACGAGAAAGACATGCACCATGTTCTCCTCTTCTTGGTAAATTTTGATTAAACTTACCTTAATTACAAAACAGTGTTCATTATAAATCAAAAAACACCGGCCTCTGAGGGCCCTGTGGATTAATAAGGACAGCGGTGTATTTTAAGCCGTAAACTCAGCTCCTCACTGTCCTTAATCTCCTTCCTACTTCACAAGGCCAAATTAACACCTCTCCTCAGCTCTGACGGGACCTCATTAGCAAACTTCCAGGGAAAGAAAGAATAGCAGAACGAAAAGAGGAGCGAAAGGAGGGAAGCGACCAATGACAGTCACCAGCTCTGGGATTAACCCTTTCTCCTCCTCCGCAGAACTCCGCAGAAAAACTAGGTCGGGCTTCTAATCAGTCGCCTGGTTAGCGATAATTAGACAGCAAGATTGGACGAGAGCAGAGAGAGAAAGTGGGTGGGGAACACTGAAATGAATAAGGAAAGAGAGCGAAACCTGTCATGTCGCAAACACTTCAAAGGAGTTGACTTTTCTTTTAGAAGTGGCGTGATGAGGGTTCAATGCCACGAAGCGGCCCTCTGGGCCTCCCAGCTCGGATGTGTTGAAGAGTGAAGTGCGTAGCAAGAAGGACCCAGTTATAGATGAATTTTCACACCAGGATTTTGGGGTCCTGTACCACCCGTACGCCACAGCTGCAGGGGAGCATCCGTCTTTACCAGACCTCAGAGCCAAACGAGCCCATCCGGCTCCACCCTGCCGCCACACTCTGCCCCTGCAGCAGAAGGTCGAGGTCCTAGAGCTTAGGCTGAGGTCCCAGACTACCGCTGGGTAAAGTTCACAAGCCTCTGCAAGCTGTTTGACATTAGCAATAAGGTTAAAGTGTATCAGGCAACCCTGGAGGATTATACATTATTATTATTGCAGCAGAGAAGCTCATGGCACCGCAAAATCAAAATAACAGCTGAAGCTGTCTCTATCAACAAGCAGACTACATGCCGGTGGAAGTTAAACAACAGAGGTAGAAAGGTATCAAAAGAGGTCTGCAGCAAACAAGCAAAAATACAACAACAAAAAAATGGAGGGATGGGGTGTGTGGGGGAAATTGTGGCTCATTATCAGCCATATATTTTATCTACTATGGAACATCACAAGGCTCCCAGTTGTCAAACATCAATGTTGCTTAAATTAATCCTATGGGTTCCTGTTTGCACAACAAAGATATGGAAGGCTGCTTCTGATATTTGTGCAACTTTACAGTTGTGGTAATTGAATTAGCACCCGAATCAGCTAACATTGCGGAGAACAGTATTGAACAAGATAGCTGTTGCCAGGGAACATGGTTGCTTGGACATAGCCAATTATAAAGAATTAAAAAGAAGCTGCCAATAATCACTTCCAAGTGAGGCGAAGAATCCACGCACAATGTTCTCAAGCTAAGCGTTGATGGGGCTTTCAGGTTACCAACCAGCTGGAGTTTCCAGGGTAGAGCAAGACTAAAAACATATTTGTGGTATAATTTCCATAAGTGTCTGCTTTGCGGACCATAGCGCAGCACACAAATGTGATTTATGACCTTGGTTTAATGGCTGGAGCAGAGACATGGTAGGTATCAGATGACTTTTTCAATATGGCACCGTCAGACGGGGGGCACAGTGAATGCACCATCACAACAGGAAATGAGGGCTTGTCTCGGCAAGAAAATATGAGAAGCAAGATATCTGATCATCTAATGGCAGATAGATGCTACTTCACTTTGACAGAAAAGGCATCAGTCAATAAACACCCAATGAGCAGTAACGTGAAAAGTATGCCATGGATTCCTCTATCCCAGCTGTTTAATCAGCGGTTCTCAAAGTGGGGTCCGCGGACCCTCGGGGGTCGGTGACCTGACTGCAGGCGGGCCGTGAAATAATTTGGGTGTTTTGGAACTGATTTGGTTGATCTTTTAACAGTTGCAGATTTGTGCCTTGTTTGGCTTAGCCTTTGTTTTTCGGGCCGCCTCTGGCCACTATTGACAGTGCATTTTGTGGTGGGGAAGGACGGTGTGGAGCAGTTGCTGTCGGTACCCATTAGTGTCTGTGTGTCAAGTTTTCGTCGCTGGAACGTTGACATTTATGCTAATATGCCCAAAAATTAGTTGTTTGCTGGTCCAATTTGTGACGATTGACGCTAGCTAATTTTAGTTTTTACCTTCAGCATGTTACACAGTGTTGCCTTGTATGTGTTTAACTCGTTAGCATTCTCGTTTGTGCTTGGTATTTCCTTTTGTTATCTATCATATGCAAATGTTTTGCATTGATGATCATACTTGTTTGTATCTTATGAATGTTTTGGATTGAAAGGAATATCATTTGTGATTCAGTTACATGATTGATTTAATCAACATAATTTGTGCAATATATACATTTTGCTAAAGGGACTTACCTGAGTTATGCTTGGTGTTATTTTCTTTTCTTGACAGTTTTACAATACAAATGAGGGAGAGCTAGCTGTACTAGAGACACAACTAAAGAAGAGTTACACATTTGCTGTTTGCTGTCTGTCTCCTTAGATAGACAGACATTGTAACATCTAGGAAGGGCAGAACATTGGGTTATTCATTAAAAATGTACTGTATATGTTTGTGTTCATTTCATTTATTTTATATTAAATTGTGACTCATGACACTTCAATGAAGCAATTATTGCAACCAGTTTAATATATTTTTTGAAAATGTAGTCATTTTAAAATTCATGCAATTTGCAATTTGTGATTTCTAAACTTCAGTATAGATAAAAAGTAACAAATATACTTGTTGCAAACGTTTGCAATGGGGTCCTTATACAATTTGCTTTCTAAAAGTGGTCACTGTCTCCAAAAGGTTTGAGAACCCCTGCATTAAATCATCCCCCCTCTGAATAGTAGCACAGTGGTCTCTCGGTGACGATGGTGTTCAGTGTAGATTTCTCAAAATTAATCCATTTTACAAGAACAAATGAAAACATACGCGTTTTTAATTTTTCTTCTGCAAAAGGTAAAGGGTTGACTCACCTGGGCTTGGAAACTCTTGAGAACTGGTGCCACCATCTCTCGGACCTCCTAAGTGCAGAGAAAAATGAAAGGCTTTGCATCACAGTATATTGGTTGTTCTCAATATTTTGCCTCACTACATGCACACGCTCGCGTGGTGTGTGCATTTATGGCTAAACCTACAAGGTTTCAGCAGGCATGTTTCGAAAGTGGGGCTTTCCTGTAGCTTGCGTTAAAGCTCAGGATCCAGACTGTGTGAGCTCCCACAACCCCAGGTAAAGGGATTGGGCTGCCAGTGATGACAGCCTGATCCCGTCTTAAATGCCTGTATTTTACTGACGGGATTACAGCACTACACTGTGTATTTGGGCTGAAAAAAGGGCAGGCGGTTCAATGGAGCCACGGCATATAGCTGCAAGCTTCATTTATTACAAAAAAAATAAAATAAAAATACAAATAAAAAAAGTAAGAACGTTTACTCTAAAACCAGTTGGGTCAGAAATAACCCAATTTAGATCCAAAAGAGAGATACTCAGCATTTGGGGTTTTAGACTTGCCTCAGAAGCTTGGGTCATATAAAACAAACACAAAGAGAGGTATGGTACAATAAATAACCCTATTTTTGAGAAAAAAAGTTGTCAGTCTTTTTGACTCAGGGTTGTTTTTCATCAAACAATTTTGTGTAATGTACAGTAGGTACATAAATTAATGAAATAACCCCCCCAAAAACAACTCCTCCTTCCTTTACTCAACAGAAATGAGCTACCCACAAAACAATATTATGATGGTTTTGTGGGTGATTTACTGCATTTGACCCAAAAAGTTGGGTCAAAATTGAATAACCCAAAAAGTATCAGTACCGGTATTCTTTTTTTGCACCAATTGTTACTTGAGTGCTTGATTTCAGCCTGGATTTCAAGAGAAGATCTACGAAACTATTTATAAAATATTCAAAGTGCAATGTAAATAATATAATATTTGCGGTCTAATTTAAAAAAAAAAAAAAAGGTTATCATTACATTACACAAGTCCACTTTATCAAATCGTATGGCCATAATACAAATTGAGGTGAATGTTTATGTTAGCGGCCACAGTTTTCATTGGGATGTAGAAATTGCACAACTGCAGCTCTAAAATGTGCTATTTAGATAGATCTGTGTAAAAAACAGTTAGGTTATAGGTCAGCATCCTTTCTTTTTTATTTAAATGTCAGTTTTGCCTGGAGGAAGGCATGATTGTTGTTATGGAATAGGAGGCCAGTATGGCCATTAAATACTACATAAATTCAACTTTTACAAAAGAAATACCGTAATTTCCCAAATATGACACACTTTTTTCCCCCAAAAATGAAAGCCAAAATTAGGGGTGTGTCCTATAAACGATAACTTAAAAATGTGATTTATTTTATTCGACACCATACAACGAAGATCAATCTGTCCACCACAGAAGTCAAGTTTTGACGCACAGATTTGTATTTCATATCAGCCGTGTTCTTACTTAAAATAATGACCGCAATAGGAATTAAGGGACGTCAGTTGGCTGTTAGCATCAAGTGCCTGTTGCAGTTAACCAGCAGCTCATGTTAGCTGACGTTGTTACGGCATTATTTTCAATAAAAGAAGTTGGGAAGACTCAAGGTCGGAGTCCATTCTTGTTCACATACAGGAATATTACTAAAACGGAGACAATCATGTAAAAGTTATGATGTCTCCAGCTGCTTCAATAAAGAGTGGCAGGAATGGACCCCGTTTGCACTTGTTGGAACACGGACACAGAACACGGAAAGGTAATCTGTTTGACCGGTTTATTAATTGCCTTCTGTTGGCATATACACACGCTCATAAACTTGGTGAATCCTGGATGCAGCTCAACATCATTGGGTATTTATTGTAAAATGGACTTGAACAGCATTGCGAGGAAAAGGAAAAACAACAGCTTCGAGCGCAACCGTCATTACACTGGTGAGGCATTCACTGACTGCTCACAATGTGGGAAATCTGAAACACGCTTAACTTAACATGCAAGAAAAATATTTGACTTACTTATTTGAATACAAGAAAGTACGAAATTTACAAAAGATGAGATTTATTCTGTTTTGCTCTAGTTTTTACATTGTTGCGGTTTATACACGGAAACAGAAAATACCAGAATTTGACCCCAAAATTAAGCGTGTTAATGCATCTTATACAAAGATGCGTCTTAAATTTGGGGAATTATGGTAAATAAAAAGGGTTTGAGTGGCACTGACATTTGATATATTGTGCATCTTTCTGTGTATCTCACCTCAGGTACATTTCTCTTGAACTCCCTGCTGAGTTCTAGCAGATGCTCATGAGAATGTTCACTCTCCTCTTGCCGACCCGCCAACTCAGATGCTACAGAGTTTAGCTCCCTCTGCAAACAGACAAAAGACCAATCCAATGGTGAGTGGAACAAAGTCGAAAGAGAGGGCAATCTGGCCTGCCAACCCTCATCCAGTAAAGAGCGTGCATAAATCAGAGATGCAATATGAAAAGAGAGTGAATATCTCTATTGTAATAACGATCATATAGCAGCACAAATACTTACAGGCAGCCTTTGCCTATAAATAATTAACTGAAATAAATCCGATGCCTACAGTAGCACAAGGCCTTTTAGATAATCAGTATTTGAAATAATCAATATACTTGCAAGGGCTATAGCGCAAGCGCCAGTGAGGGGTTGGGAAAAAAGAAGAGGTGGAGGGGGGTGTATACGGGGAGGGTGGGTGAGTCACACGTCGAAACCCAATAACCTGACAAATCATTTATCAAGAAATAAAGCTTCCTCCTCAATTGAAGGAATGTTTCAAAGTCCAAGAGCTCATTCAAACAATACATCAAGATGCTAAGGCAACAAAAATACCAATACAAAATGTCCAATAAGTCAAATCTATTTTCATCTCCTACCCACCAATCTTTATATTGATTGGGAACAGATTTTCAATACTTGCTAGCCGCTCCCATTGCTTTACTAACTTACTCTTTAGCTACGATCGCCCTTGCAATAGATATTTCATTATTGTTGCTGCAAATTGCTTGTTTTCATGTCAGCGTTATAGGAAATGAGCGCTCCACCCAGGCAACATGTCTGATCCACTATTCAGAGCTGTCTGTGCAGCAGGCCCTTCATCAGAACCTTGCATTCATGCTGGACTCGGCCGCCCCGCGCGCCATCCGCAAATCCAATATTATCGATCAGTCATCTAATTCCCGACTCTTTCAGCAAAGTATAAAAATAAAAAACGAAAGGCGATTCTAAAGTCTACTCTCCTACACGGACAATCGAATGAACAGACAGCTGTACATTCACCTTTTTATCATTTTTAACTGCAATTCATTATAAATGATGAGGAACTTTTCTCGTTAGTGCTGGAATACAATCAAAAAAAAGTTGGACGATGGTATTAGATTAACTTTGAATTTAAACCAGGATAATAAATTGACTGTATTTTAATTAATAAATCTGCAGTCTTCCTGAAAGGCAATTTAATAAATCATCACACGTGGAAAAAGAGAAGAAAAGGACGGGATGAGACTTGAACCTCAGCAGCCTCATGGGATAGTGGCGGGCTGTCGGTCAGAGCTGTTAATTGAAGGGCTACTGGTTCAAGTCCCTGGACTGACAACTCAGTGAGCAACTTGAAGGACTACAGTCTGCACTACTATATTATAGTATAGCATTACACTTAAGATGTCACTTTTACAACTTGCCAAGTGAGTTTTTGAGAGCTGTAGCAAATGCGGTGTGCAATGCTAATTTGTGGCTTTTTTGCTTACAATAGCAAATTTCTTCTGATGTGGCATTGCACATGAGACATATAATGCTCTTTCCCAAAATGCAAGTGAGTCCATTTCAGCTTTTAAAAACAACATGAGCACTGATTATGTTTAATAGGCTGTCATACCAATTGAAATTCCAGTCTGCTAACTTACAAATGTTCAGCAAAATATTATGAGGCCCAAAAGAAGCAGCATGTGGAAAGTAACGTGGAAATGCAATGGACATAAGACAATTAACAATATAGGCTGAGTTTACTGCTGGATCATTTTCTTGGAGTATTATAGTTTAAGACTTTAGTTTTATCTACTACTACATATTGCTTTCCAGTCGAACAAAACTTTGGTGGAATCACATGACCTCAGCTCAACAAGAATCATAAGATTAACTGATGTTTTGTTATGCCTGTGCACCATTTCAGAGACTAAAGTGTGTCTGCATGTGTGAATTCATACTATAGTAATCCCTTGTTTTTTCGAGGTTAATGAGGACCGAAACCCCCGTGTGATATGTGAAAACCCATGAGGTAGAGTCACACCTCTGACAGAATTTTCATGCATGTGTATGTAGGTACCTGGATTTTTTAAAAGTATTTAGACTTCACATACTGAATTTAAGACAAATACTACTGCAGTACTGCATGTTGTATTTAAGACAAATATTACTTAAGTACACGTTTACTTAAATCTGAAATTATTAAACCTTTTACAGTAACTGTACTGTTATCTCTTCTCGTTCCCATCCCTTTGGCTGTAGTCTCATGGAGAGTCACGGTTATATTAGCGCCACCCGGATGTCTAATAAGAGTGAAGCCTGTAGCTGACCAAACATGATACCAATCAGAGTTTACACTTGAAATTTCAAGGATCCATCCATCCATCCATTTTCTGAAGCTGCTTATTCTCACAAGGATCGCAGGCTTGTTGGTGCCTGGCTTCGGGCAGTTGGCGGGGGACACTCTGAACTGGTTACCAGCCAATCATAGGGCACACAGAGACAAACAACCATTCACACACCCAATCACACCTAAGGACAATGTAGTATGTCCAATTCACCTGCCATGCATGTTTTTGGAGTGTGGTAGGAAGTCAGAGTGCCCAGAGAGAACCCATGCGGGCTTGGGGAGAACATGCAAACTCCACACAGGAAGGCCAGAGCCAGGAGAATTGGAACTGGGTCCTTAGAACTGTGAGGCGGAGGTGCTATTCACTACGCCACTAAGCAGCCCCACTTGAAATTCCAATTTATTACAAAAGGTAAGTGATTTACAACGCTCCGGTTCAGCGCAACGCTTTCCTTCTCTTCCTTTGAGTCTACCCAACAGCGTATGTGAGTTTCATGAGGGGGACGAGCTCTCCTACAAGACACGTGATTGGTTACCGGTGAGACCATCGACCAATGAGGGCAGGAGTTGGGGCGGAAGTCGATTACTCCTCTATAGGGGAGATGCGAAGAAGCAAGGGATCACTGTAGTCTGAATTAAGACATGTAGCACACACTCATACGCTACTGCTCCTCTCATTCTACATTGAGTATACTTCAAATACATGATTTTGGCAATCCCTGGCAATTCCTAAACTATTGTGGCAACAGTGAATACACAAAGTCCATAAACAGTAAAACGACAAGACTTTATGAGTTTCAGTTCGTTTGTACGGTCCATCTGGGATGAGCTTGCCAGAAGATTAGCAAATCTTTCAGAGAGCAGCCAACCTTCTCTAGATTCCAGTGGCCCCAGACCAGCTAATCTTGCCAAATGTAAATTCTTTGAGAAGTGACTGAATGAATTTCATAAGATAGATAAAAGAGCGTGATGATTTTAGTCCGCCAGTGCTTCAGTGGCCTCTTTAGTATATTAGTGGCTTTGCTGTATTGAAGATAATAATCAACATTTCAACAGTCACACTGCATGGTTTTAAAAAAAAAAAACAGTTAAATGACAATAGTATGCGAGTTTGGGAAGCTGCTTATAGTTTTGAGTTCATTCGAAGGTGAGGAAGTGAGTCTAACAATCCATCCAATGAAAACCATGACTTTTTTGGACAAAATTGAAGCACAACTGTTAGTCTTACATTCATATTTACTCTACTTTCTGTTGATGAAAGTGGTTAAGGTTGGGAATCGTAGAGTATACACTATGCAATAACAGTGATGATCTGCAAATTATCATATAGTGTTATATTACCATACACTGTTTCAATGATGACATTTCTTTCGGATATTTCTTTATTGATCCTACTGGAGGAAACGCTGCATAATAGAAATAAATCAATACTAAACATGAAATGGCAAAATTACAATTTCTGACGCAGACACAGTGGGAAAAGAAAATGACTGTACTCCTTGAGGGAGTCTCCTTCAGGGTCATTTGGCCCAGAACATTTTATTCATTGTCCAATATTATTGGTAATTACAAGTAACAATGTTTAAATTCACTCTTCTCATTGTTTTGACTCGTCACAAAACAATAGGAAATAAACAGCAAGTATCAGAAAAGCCAAAACGTAAAAACACATTACAAAACAGGTTTTCATTGGCTGTTTAGATGCTGTAGTGCTGTTTTGACATCATGAGGAAAATACTAAGATAAAAAGTGTTACTGCAAATAAATTGGGACACCACTATCGATACCTGTTGGTGAAAATTAACAAATGTCTCAATATTAAGAGCTTAGATTTGTAGCACACCTTTCAAGGGACTAAATACACTTAAATATTAGTTTAATATTGATTGCAAATATTCTCTACCGCCTCTGATAATGATCACTTCAATCCTGTGGGGAATTGCAGAATTTGTCACTTGCCTGTGTTAAACAATAATGTATTCTAATCTTATCGTTTGTAGCTATAGTTTGTAAAGACACATATCTGCAATTAGTTTTTTTTCAAATAGTTAATTTATTTTAGGATGAAAAAGAAATTCAACTTGCCCTAAAATTATTTGACAGGTTTTAAAGGGCACGAGGGACCAAATTTTGAGTGTGTGGCAGTTGGGTCAATACAGAGATCCTGTCATTAAGCCTGTGCCAGTCAAACATCCAGCCATAATTGATGAATGTCGCCCTGGGAGAGGAAAGCTGTCATTGGGGCTGAAGGGACAGGGAGGAGTTGTGCACGGATTCACTGCTTCTGTCCTCAAGTCAATCTGCGAGGGTATAGCGCAGTGACTTCTGACTCTGAAACAAAGACCAAGAAGCCAGAAGCTTATTGGCTTTAGTAAGATAGACCTGTAACCTATGAGACGTTTAGAAATGGACTTGAAGAAAAACATGTTGCTCCGTGCCATGTTGCAAAGGAATACGTTTACAACATTTTTACAGTCTGAAAAAGAAAGGCTGGTTCTCACAGGCACTTTCCAGAAATTGAGCCGGTCCACGACAGCAACTCCAACATGAATTGACAGAGCTGCATTAAGTGCAAGTTTTAATACGTGTATTTTCCTGTAGGCCTGCTGCGTGGAGTTTGCATGTTCTCCCTGTGTTTGTTTGTCTCTACGTGCCCTATGATTGGCCAGCAACCAGTCCACTGTGTTCCTTGCCTAATGACCGAAAATTGCTGGGACAGTCACCAGCACGCCAGTGACCTTGGCGAGGATAAGCGGCTATGGATAAAGGATGGATGGATGGAACTCTTGTTCATTTTTCTGATAACATTGAGTCAGAATCTACAATGTAAAAAGTCATGAAAATAAGGAACACACATTGAATGAGAAGGTGTGTCCAAACCTTTGGCCTCTATCACACAAGTTGTTTGAGCCAGGTGTAACCTGGTATGATGGATAAAGGATTGTTAATAATCTAATTTTAAAACGGGGAGAAAGGACAATATGGTTTTGTGCAAGTGGAAGAGTTTTAGGCAAATTACAGGATTCACTAATGAATTGCATAGAGAGGGTTTGACATTGATTCATTAAAGTAGGTTCTCCTTGATTACATCTGTAGTAGTAAGCTTTTTTGGGGCCTCTCACAAAGACAGAGCGCGGTGGAAAATGTTGACAAGTGAGAAAAAAAAAATTCTACTAAGGTACTGCGCTGAGGTGGGTTGAGTTAAAATCACTATTGTACGCATGGCTTGGACAGCACAAATTAAAGACAGAAAAAGGGGAGGAGGAGGACGAGGAGAAGAGGAAAACGCAGATGGGGTATTATTTTTCTTTTTGTATCCCATCTAATTGCAATCATAGGCAGATGTTGGAAAGTGTGACAGCATCAGCAGAAATGCTGCTGAGAGCACAGAATCTTTGTCTAAAAATAATCAGACATTCTGTGTGCTGCTGTTTGTTATAATGGTAATCGATGCTGGAGGCTTTGAATTCCATCAATTTATAGATCCACTCTGTTCTGCCTGGTGACTGTACTGCTTCACAACCCCCACCGCAACGAAACTGAACACAGAAACGCACACACGACTGCGCGGAAAAATAGAGGAAGGTGCACTCTCTCCGCTCGGGTAGAAACGTGTGCTGGCATCTGTACATGGAGCAGAGCAGAGCGAGGACCAGCATGTGATTTAGATAAGTGTAGTTTCCTTTCATAAGAGCCTTATCGCCACCCATCCTCTGTCAGACACAAGATTGTCCATAGCTGCCCGAGATTAGCCGTGCATCTCAGACGCCAATTTTAGAAGGAGCGCTGATCAATAAATCAAATTGCTAGAATCAATGGGCCCAATCATTGCAGTCTAGCCCGGTCTCAACATTATTACAGGCAAACGCACCACCTCGCCACCCGCACCCCAGACGTTGAGGTAGGAGGTTGGAGGGGCTGAATTTTTGGTTGTTGGCAAGGCTTTGTGGACATTGTCATACTTTTGCAGATGGACGACAACAATAATTAGCTCTTCATCAGCCCTTCTTGGAATGCACGTTGTAGATGTGTGCATATGTGTGCTGAGAAGGGAGGAGGAGCCTCTGACCTCCATGACCTGGTGCTCGGACAACAAGCTGAGCATACGGCTTCTGATAGGGAAGTACTACGGTGCTGCTATCACCTGGCATCTCCCTCCATCTGTTTAGTCCAGACTGCTGTTCCTTCAGTTTCAGTCTCTGTCAATTAGGCTCGAACTGTTCCACTTCACATTAACCGTCGCATCAGCAGACAAAGTAAAACCACTACTTTTTTCTCCCTTTTCTGCTTGATGGGAGCAAAACAGACACCAACATAAATCCATAATTCTACAGTCAGACTAGACAAGAGAGAGTTCACGAAAGAGCAAGCCACCGTAATACAGCAAACCACCTACTCAAAGTGGTAGGTCAAACACTATTGATAAATTTAATACAATTCTGTAATTAACAGGGAGTTACTTTGAGGTGTCTCACCACTAGCTTTGACAAAGTGTCTTTGACTAAGGTCGGCATGGACGACTGACATGTGGGATTTACATTGGCAGAAAGAATTTCATTAGGGTGGTCACATTTCAAATCTAGTACCTCAGATGATTTACTCAAATCTATTTAACCTCATTATTATGCTGCAAATACTTTGGAAAGTAGAACCAGATTTTCAATGTTCACGGCTATTTATTTAAAAAACAGTGAATTAAAAAAAAAAAAACATGTTTCCTGCCTTTCAATGGGGCATCAATTAAATTCAGATTTCCACTTGCCGGATAACTATTCCCTGGGAACAGCAAGGAATGACCACAAATATGTTTTTAAGAAAATCCTCCTCTTTGGTTTGCGATTCTCAATTCATTTAGTTAATTAAATTCTATGAATCCTTGGCATATATTTGTGTTACCAAAAGATTAATGTGTGTCATATTTAGCATAGTCATACTTCATTTAGGGTGAGAAGATTGGTAATTCGGGAGGGGCTCAGTGTTGAGCCGCGAGGAGCCAGCTGAGGAGCCGTCGGGAGGAGGACACGACCCATGACACGCTGGAGAGAGTCCAGTCTCTTCCCACATTGCAACAAAACATGCATGGTGGGTCTAATGGACATGTCAAATTGCCCTTAAGTGTGATTGTGAGTGGTTGTCTCTGTGTGCCTTGCGACCGGCTGGCAACCAGTCCAGGGTATCCCTCGCCCACTGCCCGGAAACTCCTGGGATAGGCACCAGCAAGCCAGCAACCCTAGTTAGGATAGGCAGCTATAGAAAATAGATGGATGGATGCTTGCTTTATGTTGCACTATATTTGTTTTGATTTTGTTTTTTAATCATGGAAACTCAAGAGTTTGGAGATAATGTCTCAGCCAAAGCCACCAATGCTATTTTACTTGATTGATGCATCTCGAAGATTTCCTTGCTTATTCTGCACTCTCCGCACCTGAGCAGATAATGTGGGTCAGGCCTACTTGGAACATCACAGGTAACGGGAAGGCTGTACAAAATGTCAAAGTGGTGAAAATTTGGGGAGCACACGGCCGAAGAAACGTTTGCAGTAAATAATTCACAGAATTATTGTTATGAGTAGTGGTTTCCCACAGGGACAGATTTAATTGAAGGAACGGGTGTTGCTTGTGTGCTCTTGTTTGCTTTGGTGGCAACCCCAGTTCATTTCAATGTCAGTAAAAGGCCTCGCTTCATCATTCACTCCGCCCCTGACTCACATTACTGATCGCTACAATGTTAGCTTGATGTTTCATTCTGGCACTCGGTTTTAGAACATCATGGAGACATGGCAGCCACACTATGAGAGGCGGGGTTTCAGTGAACAAGCTGTTTCGCTCTCTGCTTAGAAATCCAGCCAATAAAAAAGAACTATTTCATATGAAATTTAATGTCAAATGCACCAAAGATGAGATTATCATTTAAATGTATATGGACTGTAATGTATATAGTTAAATGTAAAACGCTTAAAATACCATGTTATAGGCCATTTAAAAAAACTGTAACTTTTAAGTTTGTGTGTCAAGTAGTGACATCCAGGTCAATTCCTTGCATTGCTCACCCAAGCATTGCTTGTAAACATTCAGATTTGCTTTGCTTAAGAGGAAATGGTCCATTGAATGACTTCAATAACTAATTTCATGTTATATATTGAAGTATACAAATTTATGGTATAAAAGTATGGGCAACAAAAAAATGACAGCATTGTCACTCGTATACAATTACTGTATCGGTAACCCTATCAATCTCTATTAATGGTGATAAAGGTAATTTGTTAAAATAAAACAGCACATATTAGCCATTTGGTCCATTATTTTGGCCGATATTTGCAGATCTGATTGGCCGGCAGATTATCCTGTCGGGCCCTAGTTTGGCTGACGTTGTTTTTAACTGGTTTTGCACAAGTTTGGTTTCTGGTTCACGTCAGACTCCTGGAACATTAAACATTAAAGTTACTTTTTTTCTAATTAAAAACACAAGGAAAAATGATTATTGTTACTGTCAGCAAATTGCAATAAGATGCTTTTCACAAGCGGCAAATCACACGCATATGCAAAAAAGAAGTCTCGACATGACCTCTTTTCACCTGTGAAGCCCTTTGAGACTTCGGTGATTCAGGGCTATACAAATAATATTTGATTGATTGAATTTGATAAGATTATTGACCACACACACTTATTTACAAATTGTTCACTATGTGGTAGAGACACTGACTCAAGTGCAGGTTATGGAGATTTACTCAAAGTTCATTTACATTTCATAGCGAAACCTCTCGAATCTCAGACTGGTATGTCTGATAAATCATCCAAAACAATTAACCCCGAGTATGTCTTCAAACAGCATGCTAAAGCTTACACGAGGAAAAGAAATGTGCATGAGCCTTATGATCATCAGTAAAAGGTGTGACCAGTGTTGTCAGCCATTATTCATCATACGCTCCTTCATTTAAGAGAGTTTTTGGCACCCAACATAGCAGAGGACAGCCTACTTGTCAACACGTCTCTCATTTTAATTCTAAAAATGCCTGCTTGATTCACATGCACATGATTATTTCTTACAACTCACCACCGGTGTGGCAAACAGCAGAAGCACCATTAAGTTATGCAGTCTAATGTTACTCTTTTCTAAAGTGAGGCGAACATGTTACAGAATCCTGCACCTGTTCTAAATTCAATTCATACTGTACAACAAGAAATTCTGTGTGTTTAACCCCTGAGTTTCCGGGGAATTTTTACTAACATGGACAGACTTTGAAAGGGTCATAACACCGTCAAATTAGGGCTGCACAAATAATCAAATTTTAATCACAATATTGGCAGCCACGATTAATTAAGATGATCATGGCGATGTTAACATTTAAAAGGTCAAGCACTTTTTTAGATTACAAGTCAAATCAAACACGTTGTCATTCTACCACCAAGGGGCATTGTTTCCCACATGTTTGCATGACAAAGGCCTCAGCTTTTCGCATCCTAATACAGTGGGCCCCCGGTTTACGAACTCCCTGATTTACGTATTTTTCATCTTACCAACGTGGACCGCGGCGTTTTTTTGTCCCCCTTTTACGCACAAACCTTTCATCTTACGAACAATCTAACATGCCGGTCAGTGTGTCCGCACTATTTTTTTTCGCTTTGCTGCATCAACAAAATTAACTAATCTCGCATGTCACGGAAACGGCGATATGCTATTGGTCTTATAAGGTCACAGTCACGGTCTCAGTCACGGAGATGCCGATATGCTATTGGTCGATTAAGGTCACAGTCACGGTCTCAGTCACGGAGGTGCGGATATGCGACTGGTCGGCGTCGCGTCAATCACAGAAATGCCGATATGATATTGGACGAATGCCCTCATCTAGCTTGATGGCACGAGCTGGTCAGTGTGTTGTGAAGACTTTGCAAACTTTATCTGTTAGACATGGCTTCTAAAATTGCAAGCAGCGGTAAAGGAAGAAGTAAGAGGATAATGACAACAGAAACGAAGCAGGAGATAATAAAAAAATACGAAGGAGGTGCACGCATAGTTAACCTTGCTCGTGAGTATGGCCGTAACCGAGCGACAATCGGTACAATTCTCAATAACAAGGAAGCTATGATAGCAAGCAAGACTTCTAAGGGCAAGACTTTTCTTGTCAGGGGACGGACCTCGGTCGACAACAAAATGGAGAGGCTTCTTCTATTATGGATTAAAGAGAAGGAAATCGCCGGTGATATGTTCTCGTTTAAGAAAAAAAATCAAATAAATTCTGCGGGTTCGTCCCTGCTCCCCTCCGCCTCCACCCACCACCAGCTCAAGTCACACGTCGCCCCAAAGGTAAATGTCATTTTTTTCTTTGTATATTTATGTTATTAAATGTAACTGTACAGTAGATTATGTTACTACTTTTTAATATGTGTATAAAGTTGTGATGTTTTTACCTAAGGTTTTTGCACGCGTTGCACACATTCACTAATTAACATAAGTTTGGATTGCCCGTCATACGAGCAATTCGAGTTACGAGCTTAGCCGCTGAACGGATTAAGTTCATAACACGGGGGCCCACTGTATATTATATACCTGTGTGAAACGGCATTGAGTTTTTCACCTGTTTCGTAACATATACAGTGCTAGCTGCCAATTGAGACCCATTTGGAAAAATTTGAGTTAATTCGGTTTGGAATGACCAAAAATGACATTTTGCCTGCTAATCGTTTAAAATTTGCTTAAAGTAAATAATGCAAGCGAAAGGGATAAAAGGACGGCATATTGAAAGTCAACATGTTTTGACAATCTATGCAATATTTTGGCCTCATAGTGTTTTGTTTGTTTTTTGTATGCTTTTCCTTTGATATCACACATCAAAAACATCTAAAAGCCAGAGTTGGGTCAAAGGTTCCCCCAGGGGTTAATACAATTTGTGACATGATGCCTACAAATGAAAAGACCCATTAGAACAATGTATTTATCATCATTAGGCCATTAAACCCTGCTCCTTTTACAAGTGTGTGTGGTTACAATCAGCATGGCTTTGTCACCATGTGGTATATACTCTGTCTAATTATAGAGCTTTATGATACATTGGCAGACTACAAGGCTGGCGACACCTGACAAGACAAAATAGACTTATTTGGAGCCTATTTGGAGCAAGGAAGTTATGAAAGACAAATAGAGCTGGTAGCTTGAGAGGACAAGTATGACATTTTCAGTGGGGAACCTTTGCTGGATTCTTTTATCCCTAATGCTCGCGATGCTAATAGTAACTTAAAAAAAAAAAAGTATGGTTGTTGCTCAACTTGAACAATTAACTTATTAACTTTTGTTTTGCTGTTTCTTTTCAAAGCGAGGAACTGCAAATCGGGGTTGGTTTCTCTCTAAAGCGCCGCCATTCAGGTCAGTTGGTAAGAGTGCCAGGAGGCTCTGTAAATGCAGTTGTCGCTGCGATGGCCCACTTTCACTAGAAACCGCAAGCTGGAGCAATGCAACACAGCTAACCTGCAATTGTTTATTCTCTCTTAAGAAATGTCAATCTGTTCACTCTCAGGTGTGCTGCTCTTCCACTTGTTTTTGTTGTTTTCTACCCCGTGCACTCTCTCACTTTTCCCCTGTCGATTGCAGCGAGATCAAAGCTCCACTGCTGGAAGAATCTGAATATTTCAGGTATGAGAGGCGGACACGTTTCGCACCACCTGTGTAGCGCCGAGAGAGGTCCCTCCTCTCTCTCAGACTCAGTTATAGGGCCCTTGGGGCCCGGCGACATAAAACCGAGGCCACCTGTCTGAGAGAAAGGGAATGCTACTTTACCCTGCTTCTCTCTGCGGTGCTTTCATTTTACAATATTTGAACCAAAAATAAAATAAATCTAAATAGAGCGGCGAGAGTGGGAATAAAACTAGCGCTGACAACAAGCAGCTCGGCGCTTTGAGTCCTGTCACAAAGGCTCCAAGATCTGTACCAGCGCAGCAGAATGGGAGCATACACTTAAAAGGGCAGTTTATACATGAATCATTTTGGAATGTGCTCTGTTCTGTGCCACTGGATAGAGCTGTCTATTTGAAAAGGACCCTGGTCAAGAAAATGTTGCCATATTTTATTTGGTGCCTGGCACCAGACTGCCCAAAATGGTCAAGTCAGTTCAAGTCAAATTTATTGAAGCTTATCACTGGGCTTCACAAGTTCACAATTGACAAATTTAAACATAAAAAAAAAAAACAATAGTGCATTTTGTTCCTAAATACTGATTTAGATACTGCAAATACATTTTTTCATCGACTCGAACGAGACCAATAAATTTGCAGATTTGTTTCTTTTAAATTCTTAAATACAGTGGACCCCCAGGGTCCGACATCCCCGCCTTACGGACCACCACCTCACTTTTTGTGGCCCTTGAAATGCTGATTTGACTTCAGGTTTCTGACTAAAATACCAAAATTGCAAGTTGTCTTTAACGTTTAAAAATTTGGGGGAAGAAAAACAAACATTTTCTTATTCTCCAAATCTCTTTTGAACAGTTTTTGCCGGCTTCTGATATCAAATCTTGGTAAATTTGTGATCAACACACTTAAAATGTAATTGAATTCACAGTCATTCCGGCCCTCTGACAGAAACTATCACTACAATGCGGCCCAAAATAAAAATGTGTTTTGACATAGCCGCCCTAACGTAATGGTATTTTTCCCGCTTTACGACAAAAACAATTGTCATAACTCTAGGGGTTGGCTGTATTTGTGTTCGTTTTGTCTCCATCTTCAGGCGTTTTTAGGTAATTGCTCTTATTTTCTGGTCCTGTCAAACTGTCTGCGCTGCAATGCGTCACTCAGAAGCTGGTCTGCGTCACGACTCCCTAAGATACTGGTCTGCTATTGGTCGGCGTCACTGTCAAAATGGCGGCGTGCTACAGAATGGATCGCGTCTGAGTGCTTAAAATAACTATCTATTGTGGAATTTTACTGCTTAATTCAAACTTGAATGGTTGAGCCTCACTAGCCCCACTAACTAGGGAATATGGCCTCACAAGCTCGTCACATAAAGGTAAATAAATCATTTCTATATTTTTTACTTATGATGTTGTTTAATTGTATACATGTATATTATATATATGTAGCACTTACTATACTATTTTGATACCATTTTTTAATATGTATATACAATGTTGATGTTTTTACCTGGGGTTTTACATGCATTAGCGAATTAATATAGATTTGAATTGGCCGCCATACGGCAAATTCGCGTTACGATCCCAACCGCGGAACGAATTGCTCTCGTAAATTGGGGGCCCACTGTATATTATGCTGTTGACGGATAAAGGCAGAATCTTTGTCTCAAGATTCAGTTTGAGTCTGATTTTTGAGTGTACAATTCAATTCAAAATCAATATTAAATTTAAAATTATTTGAAAGATTTCTGCTTCAATTTATAGATGTGCACAGAATCGTCATGCTCTACTCCAGTCTGCTTTGCAAGAGAGAATGAAAAAATGAAGGATTTAACGTGTTGATTTTCTTTTCATGTATTAAGATTTGACTTGAGAAAAGTGCCTTTTCTACAAAAACAACATGAAGACTACAACTGTTCCTATTCTTTATTTTGACTCATTGATGTAATAACCACTAGAATATAAGACGTAAGCCTTCTATATTTGGTATTGGTAAAACAAGAGAAAATAAAAAAAAGTGACTTGATAGGGCATTTACAGTAATTAATGAAAATATCAAAGTGATTTCACCACCATTCTTCTTGATATATGTCAGTTTTTATAGCTTAATAGTAAGACCTTATTGTCTTGATATTTCCATTTATTCAGTTATTAATTTTAAATGCAGAGATTTGACTTTGTTTGTCTTAAATTGAAATGTCCAACTGCATTTAAATGCACCAAATAGTTAGTGGCTAGCGTGAACACTAGAGACGCGCTGTATTATAAAAAGACAGCCTAATTGACTGGCATTTTTTTAGCATCCTTATTCATCAATTAAATATAAATTTCTTACGGTGGTGTGTTGTTTTTGGTAAAGATGTGACATGTTGGCAATAAATGGGAGTCATCAGGACAAGTTAAGCTAAGTGCAATGCCATCGCAGCAAGTAGCTGCTACTAGACCACCACTCCAAAAGCAAACTACAAAATAAAAACATACAGCAAATACTGCATTGATGTCCATGCACTGTTTGGTGTGTTATATTTTGATGTTAACATTCACAGTACACCGTTGGCGTGTAATGTGATGTTAGTTGTCTTTTCCTTGGTAATGTGCGTTTTTTGTTGTTACATGGAAGCCGTTATATATTTTTTTTTGTATTTATGAAATAAATGTGGAGAATTTTATGTCATTCTGAACCATTGTAAATGACAATCTTGATTCTTAGTTTAAAAAAAAAAAAGTTAATCTGGAATCTGAAATTAATCTGCAGTCTGCAATAATGGTTTGTAAAAATTATATATCCGTGCATATAAAAGAAAAAAAAAATCTTTCTATATAGGAAATTAGTATTATGCACTCCTCTTGAAGGGCCAAATACCTCAAAGCATGTGCAAATAGTGCGTGCGTGTGTGTGTGCGTGCGTGCGTGTGTGTGTTTGCGTGTACATTTAAGAGACAAATACAGAGGATGCATATACACACACACGTGTTATCAGGGGTGTTGCCGGTGCACGTTCCACAATAGCAATTCGTAGCCCTGTCTCTCAAAAGGGCCGTTAAGTCTTTACAGCAAATTCCTTACATTCATCTGTGTCAGGGCACTCGGCGCACATTAGGCGTTTACACAAGAGGAAACAAAATCTATTTGATGCTACACTGCCCACGCGTCCACAACCCTCCTCCCTATGCTGGAGATTCAGTGTTTAACTTTCATTTCATATTCTGAAGAGGCAGGCGGACAGGCAAGCGGGAGGGGAGATTCGACTCCATCTTACTGTAAATCAGCGTTTTAACACACGCCTGAATGTTATCTGGGAAGAGTCAACAAGCACCCTCTCTTTTACATTGCTGGAGATATTTGTTTTGATTCACTCCGGAATGTGCCATTGATTTTTGTTATTCCTCCTATGCAAACAGCAGACCAGAAAAGTCACACTTCATCTTTTCGTCCCTGGCTTCTGCCGCTGCCCATCTTTTACTATCAGTGGTGCTTATGAGAACAAGTGGAGGTTAATCTGGAGCAGGTCATTGCCAGTCAGCTCATTGGAAATGTCAGAAGGGACATGCAGGCATTTCTTAATACCACACTAAACCAACAAGGGTGACGGCGCCAAGATGGATGAGTGACTAGGAGGTGTCCTTCCCCCACCTCTCACCGCAATCACCCACCTAGCCCGCTGCAGAAAACCGTATCAATCAATCGATTTATCACCATAAATCAGGCCGGGGTTTGATTGTATCAGCAAGTCGCGCGATCAATCAATTAGTCGAGACCTAGCAGCCCAATTTGCCTAGAGAAAGATGAATGCTCCCCCGCATCATTCATTTGGTTGTCCGTTTACCCATCAAACAGGGCTACTGGCGAGTCACGGGGCCAACAAGCATCCTCTTATCGATTTCTGCAGATTAAACTTGCAAAGGAATCAAAGGACACTTAACTGACTGGGAATAATTCTGCTTTTGCCGACAAGTATGTCCTGGGCTCTTCTTTGATAATTCTGGCTCACATAATCAAAACAAGCACAGAAACATTTGGAACAGAGATACTACTATGGCCGAACAAGCACAATGAGATATGCAAAAACAATTCTTCAAAGGGAGAGCACCAGTAGGAGGAACGTGGAGTCACACGGAACAAATCACAGATTATTATGAGCCACACCCAGTCAAGTTTTCATGATGAGACAAGGGGGACTAAGCTAGGAAACAGCTGGGTGAACAAATGTGAAAAGCGTACGTCTGATGGCAGATTTGTCTCATCCCAATTGTGAATTCTAATCCACGTTGTGACATTGGCTTCCTCGGTCCAATGCCTCCCATCTGTAACTGTGGTGTCAGGGATGTCTCCCAGGACAAGCTTGGAAACTACAGGGACAACGAAAACCGTCAGGACCAAGTAGAGCACAACAGAGAGTGCTGCCAGAGCCTCTGCTTGCAGGTTGGAGTGCGGCACTGTGTTGCAGCCATGCGTTGGAATCGTCATTCCTAGGGAAATCATCTCTGTTGGGATTGCCTTAAATCTGCAGGCCTTGTTTGTTACAGCCACCGCCAGACATATCCTCCTCATAACACCAGTCTAAAATGTGAAACACTGGCAAACTCTTTTCAACAGTAGATGCAGACTAACAGCGTAATATAAGTCTGCATTATTTCACTGCCAAGCTGTGACCAACAGAAATATGCAAGTAGGTTCCACGTCCCCTAATAGAGCTGAAATTTCCTATAAATACCACAAAATGGTAACAAAGCATTAATTTTCTTTTATAGATGATGAGGCTCATGCCTTGACTTCAACATAGTTGAAGAGCCTGGTGAATAAAAGCTGATCTAATCAGCATACAGAAAACAAAGTTAGATGACAAAAAATGTGTTTAACGTGATTTTTTTTAAAATGCTTTGTGTATGTCTGTATTATAATTAACCTCTATTAATCTCTTAAACTGACGCCTCTTTTTAAAATGAAACTTTGTCATTGTATTTTTGTGTGCTCCTGTCTTTTTTGAAATAAACAACACAGAACTAGAAGTGTAATTCTTGTGCATATATATACTGTATTTAGAATCTACCTGTGTTAGTCTTTTGAAACTTGATGTTCCCTTTAAAAGGTCAACATCATGCATTTTAAAGGTTTGTAAAAAATAAATAATAAAAGTACAAAATTGTCCTCAGCATCTCAATACAGGACAAAACGTTGGTGTGCTGGTTACCAAATACCATCTGTGGGCATTTTACCAGTTTATTCCATGTTTCATTTGATTTAAAAAAAAAAAAAAAGTGAATCGAATCAAAGACGTTCAATTGACCATGGATGTGAATGTGATTGTAAAAGGTTGTATATCAGCATGTGTCCTGATATTGACTGACGACCAGAGCAGGGTGTACCCTCCCCCACTCGCACAAAGCTCCAATAACTCGCGAGCCACATGAGGACAAGTAGTATGGGAAATGGACAGATAAATGGTCTAGAAACGTTCTATTTAAAGACACAAACCATGACGGTACGAATTTGGAAAGCAGTTCAACGATACTACCCGAACTGTAGGCTTACTACAACACCATTGACAAGATTGAATGACAACATTGACATTGCCTCCTGGGAAAGTAAGAACTGCCTTGCAAACGTGACATGACCCAAAAAGTATCATTAAGATGGATGAACACAGACAACTATTCACACAGGAAGAGAAAGTCAGTGGCCATAACTAATGATTGTATATTTCAGTAGTGCCATCTTAAACCTAATCAATAAATCACCCAGCCCCCCAAAATATTTTAGAAAGCTGTTTTTTAAAGTTATATTTGAACTAAATTCAGGTCATTAGTTCATGCTGGCAGTTAAAGACTGCAAAGAGTGCAAGTCTGGTGCAGATTGCAGTCTAAATGTGCGCATGGGTGGAGTATTCCCACTTTTGATCATTTTCTAGATTTTGCAAACAGAAGAATTGGGTGCAATGGGGATTTTGCGCTGCTCTACGCCATGGTGTGACGGAAGTAGCTTAGTCCTGGCCAACCCTGGCATTATCTCTGATTTGCTCTAAAAATCAAAGTGTGGGGAGCATAGGCTGAGTTTGACGTTGCGCAAGTACAAGACTCGCTCGTTCGTGCAAGAAACATTCGCACACGTTCACACAGCTGTATCCTCTTATGGATGATGGTTGTGCATGTCATGTCAAATTGTGTTTCATTATTTTCTGCATTTAATTAACGTATTTCTCAGAGTACAAGGAGAGTTTTTCCTTCCTCAATTTCAAACACCACATTAGGAGGAGTTGACTTATAACCGCATAACACAAAGTAGACTTTTTTTTTTCCAGAAATCTGTGTTTGAATAACTTTAATTCGAATGTGAAATACGTACTATCATGTCATTTACAAGGTTTAAAAGTATTTTATATACCTCTAATTCAATGTAGTATGCATCCGTCTTAGAGCATTTGCACAGAATATCAAAAAATGCACTTTCGTCAAGAGCGGCCTTATTGCCTCTTTGTTGTCAAACATAATCCTACGTGGATAATTTTTCCGGTGGACTTTGATGCAATATGAAAAGGAAAAGATAGCTTGACTTGTCTCTTTCAGCCCTTGGATGTGCACTTGAACTAGCTATGGATGTCAACAGGTGGGGGGAGGGGGTGACAATCAATCAATCAAATTTTATTTGTACAGCCCTGAATCACCAAAGTCTCAAAGGGCTTCACAGGTGAAAAGAGGTCATGTTGAGAATTCTTTTGAAAAAAAGTCAAAAAGTCATAAAGAGACATCTTTTCGTTGTAGGTAGACAACAGCATCCCCTGCTCAAAGCTACCAGAAGGGGGAGGAAAAACTAAAAAACCCCAGTTTGGGGAAAATCAGAAACCTTCAGAAGGGACCTAGCTGGGAGGAGAACCTTTCCAGGCTCAACAGGTTGAAGTGGATGCTGAGTGTACCAAATACAGACAAATACAGATAAACAATACAGACAGCTACAGATACACAATACAGATTACAGAAAACATAATGTGCCATATAATGCAATGCAGGCGAAGCCATTGGGCAGGAACCTCCCCACAGTCCAGCCAAGAGGACCGCGGGGGACAAACGGTGGAAGAGTAACGTGGATGTTTGCGCAAATGACGAGCAGGAAGGAGAGGACGTCCGGGAATTAAATGGGAGGTGCTATTTGGCGTGTCAGGTAGTGTTGTCGACTTTTAGAGCTTTTCTACAAACTAATTTTCAGCTGTCAAAAAAATAAAGCATTGAAATTTTAAATATTTTTTGTTGCAACATTAATTTCTGCATTTGCGTCTACGCGTACATTGCCTCGCACTTGTATCGTTTCCGCCCCACCCCCTCCCCCCATAACCGCCACAATATGTTCTTTGATATAAAATAGAGCTGCACGGTTAATTGAATTTTAATTGTGATCGCGATGTTGGCTGCCACGATTATTTAAGATGAAAATCGGCGATATTTACATTTAAGAAGCTGGCTACGTAGTACTGTACAGTTTATGTCAGATCAAGCAATTTCAGCCATCCCACCACCAGGTGGCAAACGCAAGGGACTTCATTAAGCTTCGGGCAGAAAACATGGAGGAGGAGTTTTCCAGTGAATACGTAAACAACCTCTGGCGATCGCACACACAGAGGTGAGCAGTCTGGGGGAAGAATTTCGATCGTTTGAATCTACTAGTGTCATTTGTATGCTGTAGAGTCCATTTACCTGTATGGGAAAAAGTCGGCCGACTGCGAGGAAAGCCGCACGTAGCAAGTGCTGCAAAATACTTGACGGCAAGATTCCACGCGTCGAGTAGGACGCGATGGAAAACGCTGAATTTGGATTTGCTGGCGCGCTACAGAGATATCAGGTTTCAATCCCACCTTAAAAGCCTTTAGATGACAATGTTTCCCACATGTTTGCATGCTAAAATCCTCTGCTTTTCTCAGCTCCTAATATAACGTACATGCAGTCAATTGAAACCCATTTTGAAAAATCCGATCTCTCCATACTCACTTTGAGTGATTGTGGTATTTTTAGCTGCCTCTCTTCAGCACCAGTGTGAGAGTGAGTGGCAAAAATTGGAATAAATTGGGTTTGAAATGAAAAAAAAAAGACATTTTGATTGCTAAGTCCATATTCACTTTGAGTCATTCTGATACTTTTTTCCTTTTTTTTTTCCTTGCAAAAAAAAACTTTACGGCTGTTGTAGGTGTTATTACAGGTCGGTTGTAGTATGTGCTTGGTTCGAAGTAGGCTTCATATTTTTCATTGGTTTGCAATCAGCAAGTAAGTTAGGTGTGTTGCCCTGTGTTTTTGACATAATTATTACTTTATTATTATTTTTCAGTATCAAATCTTGAAGCTATGTTTATATATACTTCTTGTTTAAAAAAAGTGCAATAAATAGATATGTTTGACCAAACATGATGAATAATCGTGATTAATATTCGTGATCGCAATGTTGACCAAAAAAAAAAATCATGATTATTATTTTGACCAAAATCGTGCAGCCCTAATATATGATGAAAAACTACATTTAAAAGTACCTTAATTTCATCATTTTGATAACACGCACCATGTGTTTTAATTGAACATCTATGATCTATGTAACCACTAAAGCCAGGGGTAAACTTATACTCGCATTTTTGTCAAATTCACCCAAATTGAAGTGAAAAAAAAAAAGGGGGGGGTGACTTATAAGCAAGGTCAACTTACACTCTGAGAAATTCGGTACTTGATCATACAGATGTACTGTATATATCATGTCTGCACTATAAAATAATTCAGGAGGTTTCTCACAGTCAAATGTCGACTGCCCGACGCGCTTTGCGTAACTGCTCCCCTCCCCTACTTCAAGCTGGGCAGTCACTCGCGTACAATCGAAATATCCATCCATCCATCCATGACCATCACTCATTCAATGAATTTATTTCCAGAATAAATCAGATGGATCGACTATGTCCTACTTTCCCCTCATCCCCAATGGTTGTGTCACTGGGGCGGGCATGGCGTGCTATTAAAACATTTTTGAAATGATAGTGAATATAATTCATTTAATTAACCGATTTGTACAATAATTCAGGGGATTATCCTACGCACACTGCATGATTTCAAATGGGGACCACCAACAAGGTCGGTCTGTTATGGTCATCTTAGATCAATTAACAAAACGTCTTTCCATAGAAAACATATACGTTTTGTGTCCAAATAATTGACAGTGGCTAATTTCCCCATGGCACACCAATGCGCCACACTGATTGGGAACCCCTGCACTCTCGAAAACAAGGACATTTTCTTCTCTCAAACTCCATCCAAGCAAGCGAAGGGAAGTCGGCGAAGAGCAGACGAGGGACTCAACTATATTCAAGACACACACAATTATACTATGGAGGGGATCCATTATTCATCTCAGAAACATTTTTCATTTAAGAGTGGGCTGAATATGAGCAATGATGAATGCATTGCCCAGAATGCAATTTGTATGTAAAATAACAGTAGATTGCAGACTATGTTTTAAGAGCAAATGGAGTTTGTTGCCATTTTGGTACAAAATACCATTCCTACAAATGGGAAGGACCTCCTAAAATCACTTAGCCTATAGCTATGTGCTTTGCAACGTTTTATGAAGGGTCACAATGAGTAGCTCAAGTGATGAATGAGCTGACCAAAGTATTTTCCATTAATCTTGTAGGGCTGAGTGAGTATGGGGCAGAAATGGATTTCGATAGAAAAAAGGATGAACAATTTATTGGTTTTGAAATTTCTTATTTATTCAACTACCAAAACTCCAACAACTCAAAGTTACCGTTATACAGTGAGAATTAAAAGTTTGACCACCCCAGGTAAATAGTTGTGTTTACATGTTTGTGCAAAAAGACAAGGAAGGACGGTAAAATCTCAAACAACTCCAACCCAGATTACATATGAGACTTGCCTATATGCCATGAAAACATTATTTCCATTATTTACACTATCAAAATAGTAGAAAACAAAATAATGACGTCTGCATAGATTTGGGCGCCGTGCTGTTCACGTCATCTGGAAAAACAGGTGATGTCAATCTCAACTTTCTGATTTATCAGTGGATCATTTTCCAATGCTGTACGAATGAGAAAAAGAAATATTACATTTCAAAGAAGATTTACATTGCGGTCTGCAACGCACATTTCTTTAGCTGATCCGCGTTTGTTTTCAGTTACGCCGTACGCATTTGGAACGTCGCTTTTTACACCGAGCGGTGTCCGAGACAGTGTCTGTAATGCCGCTCTTGCAGAAGCAATGCCTGCATGTTTGCTTTGTAATGAGAAGTTGTCTACTTCTATTGTGTTTTGTTGTTTTGTTGTCTGACTAAATAAAAAAGTATAAAAAAAAAAAGTATTAAAAAAATGTGATTTTACATATAATCATGATGGTCATTTATTGAAGCCTACTTAGTCGATCACAATAAAATTTCTAATAATTGCCCAACTCCGCCAGCAACTTGGCCAGCATAAAAAGTGTGATAAGAAGAGCGGACAAGCAAGGCCAATTCCGGCAGAGCTCAGTGGAATATTTCCTTGAAGCTTACCCATTTGCAGCCAGTAAGGAACAACAGACATACAATCAGATAGATGTCTATACGAGAACCTGCAAACGTACCATCACCAAGTTTGTCTGAAAGCTTGTTCCTCTCATCAGCTTTACTCGGTGCACCCCGTTTCACTTCAGTGCCTTTCAAGACATACAAAGTGCATTCCCTTTTCCCTCTATTCATAGCACAAAGATTGAACACAGCCTCCTAACACAAGACATTCCCACCACAGAGCGTGTAATACAACTCATTACTGGGCTTGGAGGGTGCAGAGGGCTGTGATAGGAGTGACAAGCACAACAGACTGGGCATGAGGGGGGGGCTACACAAACATCTCAATCATTCCTTCCAACCAGCAGAGCTTTAAAACTAAAGCAAAGCAATTGATTTTTGAGAGTTCTCTTATAAATCCTCTTATGGTAGGATTGAAGAGAAAACAAAACACACCATTAACACATTGATCTGAAAGCGTCTTGAATCTTCCCAAGGATATCACTACTTATGATTGATAGCATTCAAAGACTAATTTGTGTCTTCACTGACACTTCTCCTGCCTTAACAAAATGTGTTGTGGACCCACTAGCAAACTGCGGCTAGTCGCTGACAGAGGGAGGTGAGGGTGGGGGGACCAATGTATCTGGGTCAGTCACATTGATTTCGGTGCCTGACCTGTACAGCACCACTATGGGGGTCACATTTTTATGCGCTGACATTGACCACTGGGTTCTGTTTGGTTCTGGAGAAAGCAGTGGGTGGGGATCTGTGTTTATATGGTGGGGGACAAAATAGGACAGAAAAATCAGCCCTCAATTCACTGCAAGTGACCTCATGAACCTTCCCCTACTACAAAAGGCAAAGTATTTCACACATTAAAAAGACAAGAACTTCAGAGTGCTAGTTTCAAGCACGCAGTCATGACGGCCACAGGTGCAGATTTTTTGCTCAAGCATAAAGAATCCCTTTCCCGCAACGTGGGCTTACACGGGGACCCGTTTTTGAATCGAGTTCATGTTCATGTCAACAAAAACAAAAAGCAGTAGCACAAACACAATAAAAAACATAAGTTTTAAAACATTGTTTGGAAAACGGCTAAAAACACCTTGGGATCCAGGAGATGGGAAAGAATGTGAGGGGTTGTCAACATCTCCTTTTTGTTCGTGCGTTTCAGACTGAGGGGAGCAAATGGGCCTAATTCACACAGGCTGTGTTGCAAGTGTCTTTGCTGTCTAGCAGTGTGAGCAGGAATTAGATCTATGGTTTGCAGCCTTCATCCCTTCCCAGACAGACTTGTTCCGGCTCAGAGGCACTGCTTAATCCGCACCCTTCTCCCGCTTGCACTCCCGGAAAATGACTTCACACAGCTGCATCAAACGCTGTAGAGCGATTCTCAACTGACTGAATCACCCGTCCAAAAAAAAAAAAAAAAAAAACCCTTAGCGGGCCTCCTCCAGCTCATTTAACATAGCAATTTCTCCCCAAAACAGCAAGGAAAACAACGACAGCCTTACTTGATTAAGGGCCATTTTTTTTTCTCTGGAGAAGTGTCAAAACCAGTGAAAGGAATTCAAAGAACAGGAGGTTTGTGTAGTGGTAAATTGTGGGTTTCAATCCAAAAATGACTAGTCAAGGACTGAATGACTCCAAAAATCAATGTATGGCATTTAACCTTTCAGTCGTCAATTCATAGCATAGGTCAGGCCAATCAGGTCTCAAATACAATAGCCACTCAAAGAAGAGGGTGATTGTTTTTAATTATTGGGGTCAGGAAGGTTAAATTTACAAAAATGGTGTGTTCGCTTCAGTTTAGAGAACAGTACGAATGGAGATGATGGATGTAAAGATATATGGATAGATGATGGATGATTGGATGCTCAAAAAAACAGTAGCAAGAAGCGCATGAAAGTATTTCAGCAATTACACCGCACACCTTTTGTCTACTTTTGTGCTTTTATAACTGCCAAAAAGGCTAGTATGTTGAATTCAGTGTAGAGCACATTTAGAGAGAAAACAAAAGTGGTAGAGCGCCAAACGTAAAACAACATGAATCAGGTGAATGTCTGCTCCGACTGAAACATTCATAATCAATCAACTGGTACAAAACGAAATGCACTGTACGTCTCAAGAACTCCCTGGGAGGTGGTGAGAAAAGAAAGTGACATAACAAGAAGAGGAAAATGATTAAAGCCTAATATGGCATAGTATAGCAAGAGGGGAGCGAGGCGATTTATCCCTTCACGGCCTTTTGACACTAAATTAAACTGTTGAGTCCATTCCCCCGTGCCAGCTAGTTATCTTTCCAGGCTAATTTAACATTATAATTTACATTCCATATAAAATACATCCTGATGTGATGCTGTCAAGGCTGTACATCATTTGCAGAGCATGCTCCATTTTTAGAGAAAAAGACGGAATTAGATCATATTCATGATGCAATTAAACACTTCAGTGGGAATCGATGTAAAACCGATGAGCCCTGAAAACAATGCATATGGCTGAGAACATTAGAAGACATTACCTACCCTTGGTTCCCTCACGCCGCAGATGCAATTTAAAACCCTCCACTCCACTCCACTCTCCATCGCTCCAGATTCATAACACATGGCGATAATAAAACATTTTTTTCTGAGAATTATTCAACTACTAAATTGCCCATGGTAACTGAGTATCAGATGAATGTGATGTGAATTATTAAGTGGGGATACTGTTTGTTCACACCATGGGTGGAATTATTGGCCAAATGAGGAGCACGGCACAAGAGGGGCCGGTTACAGCAAAAACAGATCACACATTAAACGCCGGTGTTGATGTAACATGTCAAAACTCCATCTGCAGCTTGAGCCTCCAGCTGAGTTGATGGTATCGACCAATTTCCCAAGAGGAGCTGTGGGAGATTTCTTACGGATCCAGAGATGAGAACATTATATTGCGTTGCTGCATATTCACATGTAAACCAGGTACCTCTAACAGTCTTTCTGGGAGAGAAATCACTGAGAGAACAAACCGATACAACACCACCTCACTGCATTTTACATAATCCGCAACCCAACGCAACAGATCGCTTCAACTACCTGTCACCAGTGTTCTGCACACGCATCAGACTTAACTCTGACTAGAGACAAAGCTTCGGCGAAAGCTGACAAACAACAAGCAAAACAAATTTGCAAAACCAAGAAAAAAGGAATCCAGCCACAGTCAACCAAGAAATGACACACATAATAATATTCAGACTGTAAACTGTGACATGAGCCGGTATACAGTAATTTCTAACCGGTTCTGACAGCAAGAGTTGGCCTTTCCAATTGAAACAGCAATTATGCTAATGGTCCTTTAATCTGTCCTTTGGTTGTGGAGGGGAGCAGTCAGGTCAGCCTAAAGTATTAAAGTTTGTAAGCATACAGCCAGGAAAGTTAAAACGCTCCACACACACTTCAGCATTCTACATAATCAGGGTACAGGATGCAGGCTATGGTATGATTTTGAAAATTAATTAATTAAATTTATACATTAGAAAAAAAGATCACTTATTCATGAAAAAATAACTTAATAACTTGAAAAGTTACTCCCGTATTTTTAAGGAAATCCTCAATTTACAGTGAAAAGTTCATTCATATTTTAAAATGACAAGAATCTCACTGCATCATGCTCTCTCCAAATGAACTGTACCATAATGTATCTTAACATTATCATATTCCCACAAAATCAAACCAAAACAAATTGCTAAAATTTTAAAATAGACCATCCTTAAATTGTAAATCCTGAGGAAGAGGGAGGTAGAAAGCAAGTATACAGAGCACATACCAAAACATGAGAGAACAAATGCCACGGCTGTGTACCCAGTCATTTGTACTCGGCTCAGGCACTTCTGGCCTAATCCCAGCTATGCTTCTTCTCTATTTATTATCACGGATAAGGATTCTCCTTCACCATTTCATAGGCCATAGATCCGCGGGTAGAGGGAAATTCATAGCGAGACCTACTCCGGCTGTTCCATCTGCTGTCAACACACTACACAGACTTTACCCCTACGGAGTCGCATCGATACAGAGAAGTGGCTGCCGTTTGCGTTCTGATTGTCTTGGTTTATTCTTGTGGCTGTGCCTTTTCTCCTCAGCTCGCAGCTCTAATCAGACCACCGAGCTAGGACAACAGAGCCATTGTCTGTGCAAGCAGAAGCCGGTGGATCTGTGAATTCCTTCCTTTTCCCTTCTTAATTAGTCTAGCGGCACATTACGGTTTATACTTGCGGGTATTGTATATTTGCTGAGAACAATTACAATATGACAAACGATCCGTCATTGCCATCTATCAGGTCAGAGCTGACAGGAATCCTATAGACAGGGCAGCCATTCGTCCCCTGCTCCTGATCTCTGGGGTCCCATGCTTTGGTCTCCATGACAACATGCAAGCCACTTGCCACGCTTGCCACTTCACAGTGAGAGATGAGCGTCGTGAGTGGCTTTGAAAATTAGCCTTTGACACACTGTTCCTCTGCTCTTCCACCCTCCTTGCCTACAGTCCAGCCCCTTCGGGGGCCCTCAGAACATTCACAGCCCTGTTTCACATTCTGGCCTACACACACAAAAAGCAGACACATCTGCAGGGCTTAGCATAAACATACCATTCCGCATGCATCGCTGAGTGTCAAATTTATTGAGCCTCTGCTATATGATTCTCAACATCTATCGGGCACTGAAAAAGGGGACTGACTACAGTGGCCCGCATGCATAAAGGTGGTATGGACATAATGCACAAGTTAGAGGAAGGACAAAGAATGTGAAACTGAGAACACAAAAGGATTTTCTGTTAAAAAAAAAATATTATATATATATATATTTGTTATATTCAGTGAATCATGTCTCAGTTTTTGCCATAAACATGGCACTACAAAATTAATCCAAACAGCTGTTTTCCACTCAAGTGACCTCCACAAATCAATGTAAAGATGATGTGATTTGTCAAATGGACTTTCACTTAGAAAGCGCTTTTCTACTTTTGGTGCTTTACAGTAACTAGTCATTTACCTACTGATGACGCAGCATCACCAGTTGGTGGTTGATACTGGGAAACGACCACCCTACCACTGAGCCATGCCGCCCCATGATCAAGTTTGCTCTTTTTAGAACATTATTGTCTATTCAACAGTTTTACTAAAGCAACAAATGCCAAAAAGAGAATAGAAAATGCCCATTCATGCAATTTAAGGAAGAAATGCTATATTCAGGGGAACAACAGTGAACTTTTTAAAATCTTTTTTTCATGATATATCTTTCAACAATGTAATTTCAGATACAATATTTGAGGGAATTTGAAGTCAGACCAGTGTACACAAAAAAAGTGCACTAATTGTTTTTAAGCTACATACTGCACTACGATTTGAACAGAGCAGCTTCCTTGCCTTCCATGCAGCCCTTGAGCTACAATGAGTCTGACACCCATAATACTGACCATTTTCATTCAGTTTAGTAATTTGGTTTTACTCTAAACGTCATACAAGACTCAAAGTAAGCAAGGCTACTAATACAAGCATACTCAGTTTTACTATATTCAATTTAACATGAATCTCAGACACACCTCTTATGGATTCTACTTTTACCATAAACTGGTCTTGGCAGCTTTGAATCATGATTGAAAGAAACAAAGCTGTGAAAATGCAGTACTCTGTCAGAAGCAATGGTTTTACAGCGTGTGATGAATCATATTTGGAGAAACATTAAAGGGAAAGGAGGTAAGGATGTCAACTGATATAACCCACCACTGACATCAAGCAGAGCCAGCTAGCTCATTGATGTGGCAGCGTCTCATTTTCACCAAGCAGACAGTTTTGCAGCGCCTTGCGGTTCTTAATTATCTCCCGACTTTGTCTAATTCAATCAACACAACTCAGATCTGGGTGCGAAATGGCACTCGCATCCCCTCAAGCTCAGCAAGTCAAAAAACACTGAATAAGTGGAACAGGCAAACTGACAAAATGGCAAAGCACATGAGAAATTTGAGCTATTTTATCTCCCGGACTGAGACCTCATCCACAGAGGCGAGGATGGGGGAAGTTGACAGAGAGACCAATCAGCTTTTTGTTTTAAGTTACAAAGCTGCGTTCAGCGAGGGACACCGGAGTCAAGCGCTTTGATGGAACTGCAGATGCTGCTACAGTATACTGAGTGAGCCGTGAGGGGTCAATCACTTGGCAGGGTTTCCTTCTCAGGTCCGCACCTTAGAAGGCAAATGCCGGAACATATAGCCACTAACACAATGGCACCCTAAGGTTTCAACCTGGCTGCTAACTATTTTAATAGCCCACAACACCAGACAAAACAATAAGCCACCGTTTGGCCATATGGACATGCACATGTGCAGTACATTTAAAAGGTCTTTAGGGATTCAACTTTTTGCTAATTGGGAGTTGGAAAAATAAGCCATATAATGAGAAGCAGTGGGATGGCTGAACTGAACCCATTTCAAAAAATCCCTTATCCACTCGTGCCACCCATTGGCCTCCGCCTAATTCCGAGAACCGCAGCATGATTACATTTAGACTGTATTAGCTCAAATAGCACAGAAGTCCCACTCTCATTGTAAACCCTTTACTTTGCCACTAACTGCCAGATCTGTTTTGCACTTACTACACACTGCCAAATCTAACAATGGCAGATTAGTGAAGCCCGTCTCCTGTTGCAGCAGAGGTTAATTTAAAGTGACAGGGCTAAGTCGGCTACAATTATTTATGCAGAGAGATATTATGGCACTTTGTTACATCGGATCATGATTGGATTAAACTGTTTCCACAACAATGAAAGATAGATTCCAATTTTCAGCGGTGGTTGATAGCAATCCTTTCTGAACAAAAGGAGTGGTACACTACCTTTTTATTTTGCTTTACCTTTTGTTGTTATCGAAACGAGGCACACATAATACTCACTGACTATATAAACAACCTTCCCCCAGCAATTTATTTTTAACTAAGTATACTTTGAAAGGATTTTACATGAAGATATTGAAGATTGTGCTAATTGACACTACTTATTGGTGGCCCTACAAATCTACTGCAAATAGCAGGAGAACTCTGGATGGTGTTCCTTTGGCCCTGCACAAGGTCACAGCACTTGACCAATAAGCAGCTATTAATCCTTACAGTCATCCATTAGCCCGTGCAATTTTTATTGCCCTTGTTTTTATGAGACAAACGAATCAGCTGTCTATATCTGCCTGAAATATAGACTCCTTCATATGGGCCCCTAGCCTCCCCTCTACTCAGAGTACTGTATTTGGAGGACTGGCTGAAGTGAACCCAGGCTCTAGGGAAGGGGGTGGAGTGAATCTGCCAGTCTCATGGGGTATTCCCCACTGTCCCGTTACCTTCGATAAATCTCAGTGCTTTACGATTAGGTACATAAAATGAGTCATAGATCTAGACGTAAATAAGAGCTTGTCAGAGTGGCTGACGCCAGGTCCACCCCCTCCTGTGCCAGATAGTCCCTTCTGTAGACTGACCATCAGACTGCTACTATTGAGCAGGGGTTAAAAAAGGTTCTCATAAATAACACTAATATTTTCCTCAGGGCAGTTATGTTGCCACCCAGAGTCACGCTTGCGTCAACCAAGCAGACCGAATTGTGCAGAATTGGAAAAAAAAATACAATAGAGGAGGACAGGCGGGATAAAAACAATCTTCTAAGTCTTTTTTTTAAATGCTGGTGCACTCTGTGTTTCCAATTACTTCATCCAGAAAGGAAATCCTAGAAGTTATCAGATCAATCCATCTTGCATATCTTCAAACTCTGTGCAGTACTCCAAGTCACTGATGTCTTTTAATGGACCTTCAATCCATACTGGCAATTAAGCATGCAAAATCACCCATTAAGTAACTCCACTTACAGTGTATTTACTCTGGTTGTTGTTTGGATGCTTTTCAGAGTCACTCCTCCACAAGATGTGAGCAACAATAACACTTGGGGGTTGAGGAGGTGGGTGGATATTTCCCAAATGTACAAACAAAATGATGGACACTTTCTGAGCAGCGGCAGCTAATCATTGTAGCCATTCGTTTACACTGGTCCAGAATGACTCCCTGAATGACCCCCTTAGCATATTAAATAGACAACCAGGGCACACACGGTTAGAGGATATGAGAACCGTGACACACCAGCAGTGCCGTGATTGCTCATAATGCTAAATGTATGAATGAAAATCCAGCTGGTGACAGGTTGCTATTTGTTCATTTCAAATTTAAAACAACTGCTTCACAAACATCGACTAAGTGCTGACTGATTCATGTAACTGCTTGATACAGTGCCCTAAATGTGTTTGAACCCAAAATGGAGGCAAGCAGAACATATTCGCTGACGACTTTGTAATCATTTCCACAGTATTTCTATGATCAGTAAGCAATTAAGCCTTTCTAATAGTGTAGCATTTATTGCATAAGCGGGACGTTCACCTGTGACGTAAGACTGGCTGCGGGGTTTGGAGGAATTCATAAAAATTAAAAGGACCAATATTCAATAAACTGATGTTGTAATTCTGACTACTTGCGCGATCACATGAAAATGAGAGCAAGAGAATATCAAAGCATTTATACATAATAATGCTTAGGTCTCAAAGGGGTCATAATTTTGCAGTAAAAACTGTGCAATTTTTGAGTATAGAACTGAATTATGTTTGTTGTTTGTTATGTCAACGCTAACCATTTAATTACTAAATTAACGATTAAATATAACCTTTAACATTTTTGGAGGTGTATGTGTGTGTGTGTGTGTGTGTGTGTGTGGGGGGGGGGGGGGTCGATTACTTGATTATTTGATGAAATAAATGGATAGGATAATGTATTTTAAAAATAGGGACAGGCCTAGACCAAATCATACTTAGTAGTACTGTTACAAACATTTATAATAGTTTAATCTCTGGTGTAAGTGAATGAACACAGTCTTCGTAAAGGTGGAATTCTTGGGTAAAATTAAAAAAGAAAACCGTTAATTACACAGTATAAAATGTTCTAATATGCCACCGTGTCAAGTCAATACACTACAATGAATCATGATCAAATGTCAGTACATTTTCTAGAAATCTGTAAAGAGGCCAGCAACAAACTACAAGATAACGAGCTTTGGACACTATGTACGTCGTAATTGAATTGAATGACTAATAGTTCCTTTTACACTGTAGAGACTTTCCCCTGAGACAAAAACAGTTGCAGGAGAATCACAGTTTGTACATGCAACAGGAACAATTCCAATGATAGTCATTTTCAGACGCCAAATTGAGAACTTGCTGTGGTGGATGCACCATAGACTCCAAAAACTGGATGGCTACTTGTCGCGTTGAAATTTAATCGCTGCGTGAGACAGGCTTCAGCTGGTCTTGTACCAGTGACTGTCTAATTGGCATTTTTTGCATCATGCTCCAAGAGTGTGGACTCAACTTTGCCCGGATATGCAGCAGGATCATCAATGAGGTCAGCGGGTAAGAAAAACAAATGAACACCAAACAACGGCCTCATTTGCTCATTTCAATACCATACCAAGAAAACATTATTCTAAATATTGTACATCACAGCTTTTTTACCCACCAGCATTTCTTTTTACTTGTGACAATGCTGATGTGTTGCAATTTTGATCAAACGGGGCACAACTTAGTTGTCATGTTCAGTCAGTCTCACTAATAAATTTGGGGATTTTTGGTATTGACGTATGGATGACGTGGAAATATTTTTATGTTTTTTTTTTAACTTTATTGTTTATCTAATGTGTTTGTTGTATGTGTTGCGATATTGATCTATCCTTTTGACTTTGATAAATGATTTACTCCCATCAGGACAGAACAGTATTGATTTTACACCATGTTGCATTATTTGACCTTGCTCACTAAAACACTTTCTTTCTTGAAAGGACACAGTTTTATTCATGTATGTACAGTATGTAATACAAATTTAAAGGAAAGTGTGAGATACAGTATGTGACACTATAACATTTTCTTTCTTGAAAGGACGGGTTTATTTACCGCATTTTCCGCAACTATAAGGCGCACCGGTTTATAAACTGCATAAAGTGAATAACCTGTTTAAAAAAAAAGAAGAAGAAAAAACATATTTAAGGGGCACTGGGTTACAAGGTGCATACTGTAGAACAGCGGTCCCCAACCTTTTTTTCACCACTGAACGGTCAACGCTTTAGATTTATATTGCGGACCGGGGGGATATGCTTCTGCAGCTGCTGCTGGTTGCTCTAAAAAAACACATCATCCTTCTCACTATGTATGTAATATCAACAGCAGCCAGAAGCGGGGCCAAAAAAACAAAGATCAAGCACAAACTTATGAACTGTTAAGCTAAATCATCTCCAAAACATTATTTCGGGTGCAATCCACACGGCCCGGTACCAGTTGATACATGGACCGGCACCGGCCTGCGGACCGGTGGTAGGGGACCACTGCTGTAGAGTGAAAGCTACAGTAGTGGCTGGGGTTGCATTATGCATCCACTAAATGGAGTTGCGTTACGCATCCACGAGATGGCGCTGCACTAACGGGAATGTATTAAAAACAATCAGCTTGTCAAACTTAATAGATTATAAACCTTATTATACAATAGAAGCGTTCTCACAACTCCCGAAATGAATAAACAGCTGTTTTATTTTACTACTATCTGAAGAATGGGGAAAAATAACTCGATTACATTAAAAGACTGTTTCGATAAATGCCAAAAAGAATCAAGAGTTTAAAAAAATATAATTACGATTAGATATTAACCTTAGATATTTTAATCAAATTGCAACCAAAAACGTTTCAATTTATTATTGTGTTGATTGAAAAATTGGGTTATTTTGAGCTAGGTATGGCGTTCAGTTTACAAACACACAGATTAGTTTATGCAGTCAAAATTCATTGTCAGCTTTATTTTGGAGGTGCAGTCAGGAAGTCGCTGTATGTTAAGGATAGCATGAAGGCCATGCTCATTCAGATGACTCCCACATTCAGGACTCTTTCGAAACCAATTACTGTAAGTCTGTGTTTTTATGTGTTTTGGAAATCGTTGTTGCCACATGCTGTTGACACTTGCTAGCTTCGAACACCTTTAATATGCATCATACCCTTGCCAACGATCTAATTAGCATATGAAAAGATCGCGACCATGCTTGTTTAGCATTGCAATAGCTAATGTTCGCATCGGTTCAGATTCCTTCACACAGGTTATTTGTGGCGCATTGTTTGTTTAGTAATGGCTAATCCTTATTTAGTTTTTACTTTCAGTTTGACTGCATGTTCATGAAGCTCAGTCCACTAATTTGAGATAACGTAGCCAACGCTCAGCTTCATGGCTTGTGAGACATCGCGTTTGGCTTGCTCTTGACCAGCGCTTAAGTAGTTGTATCCAACATGTTGTGATAACAGTACAGTAATATATTTATCACTTGATACGATCGAAATATTAGGCGTACCGGATTATAAGGCGCAAAAATTGAAGGCTATTAGATGTGCCTTATGGTGCAGAAAATACAATATGTACAGTATGTGCAGTATATAGTAGTACAAATTTAAAAGAAAGTGTGAGTTATGTGATTGTGTGACATTATAATTTTGAGTTGCGCTATAATTATGTCCCACACACTCACATTACCTGAATTTATTCATTCCAATGTGAGAATGTGCTGCAGAAATGCCCTCCTAACTTTATAGAAAGGTTGTTGATATTAAATTCAGAGCTAATCGTTATTTACTGTGAAAGGGTACTTTGACAGTTGAATGAAAATGTTGTTTGCGCGACAGCTGGTGTAGTGCCTTTGTCATTCTACAGATGAGGAAGCTAATGGGGAAGCCATATATCTTGTAGGGATATACAATTGCACAAGAAACTATGACTAATCCTCTAAATATCATGAAAGGAAAGCAGTGAATTTGGTGCACGTAATGTCACATGAAGTTAAATAGCAATGACATAATCGCAAAAGTTAAACATTTGTGGTCTGACCTCTCTGTTTCTAACATATGCTCTTGTGCTGTGTAAGAAAAATTGAAAAATAAATAAATAAATAAAAGCAGACATTCCAGCAAATAAAGACAGCTGTCCAGCAACTGTCTTCTCAGCCACGATCGTATTGACTATAGTCAGATGCTCTGCTGATTAAAAATTGATCCATTTTGAAAAATCTAATCAACTGAATAGGATTGTTTCGTACGTTGGGAGGGGTTGGGTATATTATCGGCTGTGGTGGGGGTTGAACAGCTACTGACAGACCTGTTATTAACCCCTGTGCCTCGGTGTAGCCTCTGCACCCCAGTTCACATCCCCCTGCGCCCCAGGACTAGACACTGCCCAGACGTTCTGAATTATTCAGGAGTCTGAGAGATGCTTCGGCCACTTGGTCTATTAAAGCCTGCTGTAGAGGCTAGTGGCTCTAATGGACGGTCCAGAGGAGCCCCAGCTCCCTGTGGACAGGAGGAGCTTCTGAGGCTAGACTGCAGAGGATGCGAGAGCCAATTCAACAGTGGTGGAGGTCACAGCAGGTTAATGATGTCGCGCGTCTAGACAGACGCTGGACACACAGCCATGGTAAAGAAGCAGGGAGGATAGCCAATATCAGTTTTGAATGAAAACCAGCTCTAAATTATTACCATTGAAGGCTTTGTCAAAAAAGACACCACGTCTGGCCTTTGGCCATGATATGCTATTGACCGGAAAATCCCTCCTAAAATAATTACGGAAATATCTAGCCCTACATCTTTGCATTGGGGAAGCCATTTTTATATATGAATAAAATGTTATACCATACCTGAGCAACATTCATAGCAGAAAGATTGTCAATAGAGTAGTGTTTACTCTAGGATTTATTTCAGCAGCAGAGGCAGGCGTTCTGGGGTTTGACGTGCTTAGTGCCTACGACCCGAAACAAAGGGAAATTTACTCAAAGAGTGAAAAGTTAATGCCATGCAAATGAGCATATACACGTGTATTTCCATACTGCGCTACGTAGTTATAGCAGAACTCTATCATAATTTTTACATGGTAGCACTGGTGTTAAAAACATTTTGAGTTGGTCGTACCACACAGGATTTGGTCGCACACTTTGCAGGACATTATTTTGCTGGTCCGCCAGTCGTCAGTCCCCCACCACCATTTCATAACAGTTTACCATTTTCTCAATTTTCTCCAAAAATTGTAATCATCAGTCCGTCGCTCTGTCAGCCAATCATCGGTCCGCAGCTCACTCCCATCATCTGTGCCATTTTGTCATTAATAAGCAAGGAAGGAGAGGGGCTTTGAGTATATCCAGGGGCCTAGCTGCGGCCCTGGACTGAGCCAGCCAAAGTGGGCTCATTCGTGGCTCGAGCTTTGGTGACGCGAGGCAGCTCGGAACTTCAAGAATTCATGTGAACAGCACGACATGATGATGTCCAACAATTTTAAACATACTCTATGTGTGGACCGGTTATGTGCATCTGGGTACTTATCCCGTCATTCATGAAGGGATAGCTGAAGTGACAAGCGTCATCCAGCACCAATACGGGAGAATGATGCATCTATGACTGACATGTTGCCGAACACATCACAACTATTTTTGTCCTTTTTTTTTTCTGTGTGTGTTATAGACATGACAGTGTACAGTATATTGCACTTGTCACCATGGTAATAAACAAGCCACAAGTGAAAAAGAAAAAACTCACCCAGTTTCACCGCTTGTTCTTCTATTTGCATAAACGCTGGCAGTCATTCCATCTTAAAAGAAACACATTTCTTTTTTACTTTGGCTTGGTGAATGGATGTGTCGCTGCTCGTTCGTTTTGCCAGGAAAAGCAGTTAGGATTTACGACTCTTAACCTGCACTGTTGTTAGCTAGATAACCTGCACGGAGTGTATATGCAGGGAACGTATGCAAGCACTGTCAATGCGTTTGATTGGACAAATAGTGAAAAATGAAACTATCATATCATTGGCTGGACACTTGTCACTCACTGTCACAGTGCAAAATGGTACTGGAAACAATAATATTGTTCTAATTAATCAGATAAGACAAGGGCTAACAATCGATATTATTTAAACTGACTATATTGCATGTTCTGTTCTTCCTAGATGTTAAGATGGCTTCCATCAAGGTAGACAAATAGCTAACAAAAAAATGAGTGTAACTTCCTTAATTTAGCTGACAGTAGTGTGGTTCTCTCTCAATTATACTTGTAAAACTGCAAACAAAAGAAAATACACCAAACATAAGTAACATATGCAAAAATTACATATCTTACCAAATGTACACAACCTGTGAGGATCTAATCAACCATTCATTCAACTGAACTACAAATGATATTCCCTTCAATACAAAAGTTAATTAGGCCAAAACGAAAACGCTAATGATCTAACACGAAAATGATAACGAGCTTATATATACTAAGCAACACTACAGTATATAACATACTGATAAACCTAACATTAGCTAGAATATTATCGATAGTGACAAGCTGAACTCACAAACAACTAACTTTGGGCATATTAACATAAATAACATGTCTCCTAAGAAAATAACTCACAGGCACTCGTGGGTCAGCTCTTATAAAGAAAGACAACAATGTGTGGTGTAGACATAAACTGCTCCCAACTGACTGGAAGAACACCTCCCCTACCTATCACAAACGCACCGCCAACACCGGCCAGAGGCGGCGTCAAAAAAACAAAGACCAGGGCACAAGTCTAACTGTTAAACAGTTCCAAAACATTGTTTTTTTTTTTTGTTTTTTGTTTTTTATGCGCACCATAGATTTTCTTGTGTGCTGAGAATGTGCGAACAGTGTGCAATTGTGCAAGCACGCAGTTTGCACAAGGGAGGGAACATCATATGTCGCCATTTTGTATTACTCAATCCGTTGCTGTCAACCAATCATAGATCCGTAGCTAACTCCTGTCAACAACGCCCCCAGAAAAAACTAAACCTCCGTCATCCAACTAAAAAAAACATAACAACAACAATTAAACCTCAGGAAAAAAACTCTATTAAACAGAACTCTCTACAACTTGGCCTCAAAGAAAACAAAAGCTAACCTTTACAGTCTTCACTTCAGTCATCCAAATCACATAAACGTGCTTTAATCAAAAATAAATTGCCGGCATGCACACACCACAATGTCTAGTGCGTGATCCCTTGGCACTAGATTGCAATAAGCAATCACATCCACTCGGAAGAATACGCATCAAACCGTATGTGTTCCGTTTTCTGCATGGAAAGGGATGACCACAGTATATGTAAGGAATAACTAGGCACAAACGTCCATGTTTCCTGTTTTGTTTTGGTTTTTTTTGACACCTGCGCAGAGAGAGTTCCGACGTTTTTACAACTGAGGACGTCATGGAGCAGTTCCATCAAAACCTGGGATAAAATGTTGGATTAATAACTTTGAAGAGGCTGGATCCGCCCAAAAGAAGAAACCTGACAACCAAGAATTCTGTCTTGTCCAGGAGAGTTCTTCGCAGAATTATTATGAATGAAATATTTTCTTCTATCACTCTTGGTTTTATTGGATTGTTCAAAACTTTTTTTTTGCGTAACCCTGTATAACAAAAGATTGACAGTGAAATCATATTTGCAGATTACAGCAAGCACTATCCGCAACAAGCAGTGGCTGTTAATTATTTCACAAAAATGCTAAACAAGATATTGGAAAAAAGGCTTGTGAACATTAAAAAAATCCTCAAAAAAGGCTATGTGAAAATCATTTTGTTCAACGAAAAGGAGGCAGCTCACATAGTGGGATTAGGTCCTCCAATGCGATGTTTAACAACCAGGGATAGTTATCTGAGCACATTGCAGTGATGTAGCAACTAATTAAAGCCTGAATGACCTGACGAAAATAAAAGAAAACTGCATACCACAACTGAATATTAGTCTTATTGAGCATTTTTTGTTTGTTTGTTTTTTAGGAAAAAGTACATGTTTGAAGGCATGGCGGCCAGGAGTTACCGCCACTCCTAAATGAATGCAAAGGAAACACTGTACAGCTCAACTTTGATTCCTCCTCATCATTGTACAACAACAATTCAAACATCTGGAGAGGGCCCTCAACTCCAGCACAAAGTCACTCAGTAATCAGGGCATCTCCCCCAGAGATAGATGGGATGGAAATCAGGGTGGAACTCATTTGGGCGCAGCTCAGTTACCATGTATTCAGTCGCCATGGTGATCATGAGCATTAGCCCGAGCCCTTTAATGATGTAAACACCATAGGAAACACAGAAAAGAAAAAAATGACCTCCAGGATTTAGTCAACAGAAGAAGAATTCTCAATTTGAATGCCCTCATAGAATAATCTCATATTTAAAAAATAAATAATCACACTAGGGCCACAAACATATACTGTATAAGGTAATTGAGTTGTCGAGTGCTCAAATTTCTTATATCTTTTAAGACTGCCCTGGTGTCCATCCGTCTGAGGTGTGTTAAGAGTGATTTGTCTTAATAATAGGATCCAAAACAGATTGGGGTGTCTATAATTACAACCGAAAATCATTACGTTAGTAGGGAAAAGCAACTACTAGCCATTTTCTGTACGATGAGAATGGAATCTCTGACTCCAGATCAGCATTGGACGATATTTGTTTCTCTCTCTTTTGAGATTATCAGAGCGCATCATACATGTGACCAAAACCGTGATGAGTTCTGAGTTTTTCTCTTTTTGTGTATGGTGTGTAACAGATAGACAGTCTTCAAAGAGTTGAAAAATCCTTGTGTTTACCAGACCTTAACTGTGCAAGAACATCCAGTCGTCAATGTCCAAGAGGACAAACAGCAGCAGACGAAGGGCCATATTCTTATTACCAGCCAACGGAGATTTATGCACTTCAAGGTTGACTTCTTTGAAAGCGAAGGCTCGATAAGTTTGATGAAGCGGAATGAGTTTAGCCTTCAATAAGTACTATCTGTGCTGGACTGAAGTGCCACACTCTTGCTTATCCGTGATCTGATGCCAAGCACATTTACTCGTAAGGTCAAAACCACTGCCATGATTGAACAAAATCAAGGGCATCCTGTGGAAGGCCGCTGAAGGGACACAGACACGCCCCAAACCTTTTACACAAATGTAATCTCTGCAGCTCCCCTAACTCAAGGTGACCACTCACATAATTCACAGATCGTCATGGGATGATGCTCCTGCCCTTGTTTAAAAAGACAGCACAAGAAACAACTTCCTTTCTCGCAACCAAGAAAAAAACGTTCAGAAAGTTACGAGGAAGCAGAAATCCAAAAGAATAGCCCATTCCCTTTGCTGAATGAAAAAAGTGCCAGCTTATCATACAGAAATATCATATCGCAGTCTAAATATAGGGACCACAGAAATAGTCAAGTGGGGGATTTCACTATCAAGTGTGTAATAAATACAGGAAGGGTAAAAATTCCAGTGAGGTCAGCTCACGACGTTCTACTGCACGTCTTGTGGAGTAGAACGTCTTGTGGAGCCTTAATAGCATGTACCCTCCCCAAAACTTCAGTTCCTCAGGCACACTGCTGCAAGCCCGGAGCAATGTTTAGCTAAACCTGCTGTCTATGTAGGCAGGGAGATTCCCCAGAGGGCTGAACAATCAGACAATTTCAAGATCATGAAGCATTAAACCAATCCCGGCAGGGTACACTAATTAAACAGCCGAGCCCGGCACAGCCAACCAATCCCCACAGAGCAATTAAATCCATCCCCTCTAAAACACTGTGGAACCTGTCTGGGGAAAACTGCTGAGGAGTGAGAGAGCAAGAAATGGGAGAGTGGGAGAGGGAAGAAAATATCATAAAATTCAACTGGAAAAGACACTACAGTAAGATTGCAGAGGGGAGGCTAACGAGGGCAATTGAAAAAGGATGCTCCTTGAAATCCTTTCTTCATTCTTTTTTTTACTTTTTGACAAAGATTTTATCGAAAATTTCTGAACAGTCATCCTTTTGTCTTGCAGTGTTTTTGTGTAGGTTGATGGGAGTCTCTATTGCCACACGAAAATAGACAAAAACAGTGACCTGCTCACAGTCTTGAGCTGCATATTTAATTAAGCTTACAAGGTCTAGAAAGCCCTCATGAGACTGAGCGGAAATAAAGAATAGCCTCGAGGCCTATCTTACACACCGGCAAAGCTAACCATTTCAAACCCTTGTCAATACTTCATTGCCTTCCGCTACCAAACTAAATGAACAGGTGACAATGGAGACATGACATTGGTTGATTCAGGAAACAACAAAACTCTTTCAGTGGAAGAGCTGTGCGCGCCGTTGCATACCATATTAGTTCCAAGTGTTGCCAGAAAAAAAATACTTACATTTGCTGTGTAATGTATTCGTGTATTTTTGCTCAAATCTACAAGGAACATTCTCCCATTCTTCCCTGACGAAAAGAACTGCGTGCTTGGAGAAAGAGCAGCCAAAAAAGTGGAAAGGATAGGATTTGAGCGGAAGTGCCTCAAAACAGACTGTAAGGACAAGGAAGATAGTGTGGACTTGCTCTTTTCTCCACTGAATGAGTCGACATATAAATCACAAAGCGCCGCTTCACATCTTTACTTCTTCTTCCTCTCCATTAAAAATGATAAACTATACCTCTTGAAGCCACTCGCTCGCTTTAAGGCCCCGGTCTACACCTTTCCGGTGAAGCAGCATGAGTGCATGACTCATGATTTATTCTATGACCTCTCAATGTTGGGGATGAACAAAAGAGTAATTAGCTGTGCGGCGGTGAAAATAAAAACTGACACAACTAGAGCCATCCATCAGCTTTTCGCCAGGGCACACTTTCTTTATTATACTTTACAAATGCTGCATTGGAACGACATTAATAAGTAGACAACACTCAAAAGACCACCATGCATCTTGCATAAATGGCTGGCATGCACCGGTCTACTTCTCCCGTATGGGAAAAACACTCCAAGCACCAGCACATAATGAGAGCAGCCGAGGTCCCCAAAGACAACCTGGAGAGGGTTAGAGAAGCATTGATCTCATGAGTGCACTGGGCCCAGGAGTACCCGTCACACTATGCGATCATGTGTTACATGACAAGCAACATAAAAACATAGGCGCACGCGCACACACACGACTCCCGTTATTAGTCGGAAGAATGAAATGGGCGAAATGAAAATAAAGTGGAACATGGCTCCGGTCGGATGAGGCACCGTAGGTCGTGATGCGGCGACGCAATCTGGGGGGCGGGGGGTGTCTTTTGGTGGAAAGCCTGTGATATGAACAAGAAAAGACTGGTGCTCAATATGTGTGCAGTGGCGTCAGCTGGTAAAAACAAATAAAGCCAAGGCCGCGGTGGAGAAACACAGCTCGATATGAACTCGCTGGGCAGGGGGGCCGGCTGTCAACAGGGAGAGAGGCCACAGCTTTATACTCATGCCGATGAGCCATTACCTCTCTGCTGATGCTTCCTACTCCCTGTGTGTGAGGAAAGAAGAGGCAGCCCTACCACTACGAAGCAGTCCTCCCACAGACTAATGTGTCCCCTAAGTTTTGTTAAAGCTGGTTATTTACTCCTGCAGAGCAATTGCTTCAGCCTCAGGGCAGCAGAAGACTGCTATAAAAAATTAGGCATCTCTGTGAAGCACCGTCATCTACCAAGGGTGCGCTTGAGCTTGGAAAAAAAAGAGCTACTGCTTTCAGACACATGAAAATATGGAAGACCATTCAAGAGCAGATCATCAATGTATTCAAAATCAATATCATGGTATGTGAGAGCTTGCCAATGCTTATACTTTATGCTTAAGTAACTGAAATGAACCTACTGTCAGTTCTAAGTCATGTACAAAATCTTGTTTATTTTCAGGCAGGAATTTCAAGGATTGAAGAATACCAAGGTAATGGATGACCCAAGTTTTGACCCACATTTCAAAAATATTTACCAATCATTTTGAATGTTATTTAATACCGATAAGCCACACTGCCTATAACATTTGTGAAATTTGAATCATGAATTTAAACTTTTAATAGACCAAGTGGTATTGTTTGCAACTGGGTTGTTCTCAGAAATGTTGGTTTGCCCCGGGCTGCGAATGGTGACCCAGTTCTAGAGTCAATATTTTTTTCCCTTTAAAATCAATCACTAGATTAAATTGTTTCCAATATTGTATATACATATAATGCATAAAATAAACATCCTGAAAAGTATGCTGTTCTATTCTGTGTGAATGTGCTTTGAACAGTGAATAACGCCCACTGTGACTACTTCCAGTTTGCGATATGCCAACAAACCCATGTAATCAATAGCCTTTCATACTAGCAATGTGAATCTCTCCACAAAAGACAGTTCGCTACAGTTTTCAATACGTGGGCTGTGAAACAATTCAAGGACAGTTAAATATAAAAGTGGAATGATTGGATTTGGTTGAACTCCGGGCTTAGGACTCAATTCAATATGGTGCGGCTCAGCTGGAGAGGATATGATGCAATTACTATTTTTGTTGTGATTTTACATACAATTGAATGAGCCTTTCAGGACTATAAATATATGCCATGAGGATTTCAATATGGATCTTGGTACATTTCGAAGGAGAACAATTACATTTGCTTCAAGTCGATGCACTCGAATCTTTTCCATCAAGTAACACATTTTCCGTTTTGGGTTCAAGTCACACTCATGAGTCGGGATCTCAGAGAACAATCCAGCGGCATTAGACAACCAAAACGAAAAATATTTCAGAAGAGGAGTGATGTTTTATAACCATCTATACTCTAGATGTTACAATTTTATAGATTCTTTAGCATCAAATTTGTGCATCCAGCATTCAAAGGCAGCACGGAATCAACCACTGATGAGAATCAACCAAGAAGTGGAGAAGCCAATTTTTACTTATCTTCTGTAAATCATTACAATTTTAACTCATACGTAATAAGAAAAAATCATTCAATAGAGTTTTCGCTTGTGTTTGGATTATAGGGATATAAGGGTTCTTTGTCCACTACATACAGGACAGGAGTAGAAGGGTTTCAGTTTCATACTTTTATTGATAACAATACACTATAATAAAAAGATTAAAAGATTGCTCTATTTTCTATCATACAATAAATCCATAGAAAGAATTGAGCCCTGCCATGTATAGCAAGTACAGTAATTCAGTAGTTCACACCTCCAGCAATGTTTTTTTGTTTTGTTTCAATACCTGCCGAAATTAACGGCATATTAACAGTGCAATACACTATATAATACAAACTAAGATCCCAAACAACTTTACTTGAATTTAATTTCAAACAAGTCTCAAAACATTACCCTTAAAAGCAAATGGCTTACAGATAGATAACGGGCTCTAGAGGAGGGAGAAAAAAATGGCCCCTAAGTGTATGTTGTACAAGATATGCGACAAAAGATCCTAGTAACAGGACTTAACACCTCTGCAACATAAAAAGATGCTAGTCTATCAGTTGTGAGGTTTTACTTAAAAAAATGGAATGAGCATTTGTAATGTCTCTGAAAAAATCATCATAAATACATTTACCATATAAAAAATAGATTACTAAGGTACAGTAGCTATTTTACTATTCACATTGTTCTTCTGACCACTGTCATGTTTAGAGCAAGTGAAGCTATTTGAAAGAGCAAAGTATTTTTGACATCAATTTAGAGAATCCCTGGCCAGCCTACAGTATACATGCTTATTAGAGACTGTTTTAACTGAAACTTCAGGCAATCAGAGAAAGGTTTCCCTAAGTAAGAGAAGAAATGAAAGGATCGAGGCGATGTGTTATGATGTGACTTTATGCTGTTCCGCTCTAATTTGAAGGCTTTTTTATTTATTTTTTACAAGACTGTCTGTCGATTATGTCATACAATGGCCATTTTCGGGAATTATTTACTCCGGAAAAAGGCCATTTTTCAGATAAGCGCACACAAAGAAAATACATATTTTCCAGGAATGCTTTAATGGATATTTTTGTTCCCAATTAAATTCTTGGTGCTTTGTACTCTAGTCGAAGTGGCCATTCTAACTACACTTAGTGTTTTGAATTACTATCCTGTTTGGGAAATCTTGACTGTATTAACACAATTGGCCATTCAATCACAAATGCAGATTTTAGACTGAGATTTGTGATGGAAAGTCAGTGGGACAGGGATACTGTAATTGTGCCTCCAACTCCTGCTTTGACTCGCAACGCTTGCCAAACTAAGACTAAACATACCATTAAAAACAATGCAATCTGTAGCAACGGTCATGCCGACCAGGTGGGCTCCAGAGCAAACTTTCCGACTAGCACAGGTTGCCGCAGGAGGAACTGCACCATCAATAAGGACTTTGAAGTGCAAACAAATGCTCATTGTTGTACAAAAGATAGCTCCGCAAGAGTAATTGTTCAACATCAGCAATACCATCAACATAATTGTCGGTGTGTATTGGTACCACACATTTTTTAGGGTTTGCATCTTTGAAGATGATTGTAAGTGTTCGAAAAGCTATTAATGAGTTCTGAAATGATTCTCGCTTTTAGATTGTCAGATATTTGCACAAATTCACTAATTGCACCCGCGTTTTGTCCCAGTCTTCCTATTTTTGCAAATTTCACTGCAACATGTGAAATCAAAAATCTAATGTGTTTTCTGTAACAGCATATTACAAAATGTTGGTCTGTAATGACTATTACTGTCTATGTGTTTCATTTTGCAGAAATTGGGTCTTGCGTTTAAAAATGAGAATATCATATGACTCCTTAGATACGTAATGTGCTATTTTAGAAACAATGTCATCGTGGCGGAGCTTATCAAACCACCACACCTACTGCAGCATGAAGACAGGAGCAAAAGCATGGCAAAAATGGATAGGTATGGAAATCTACTTGAAGGAAGGTCAGAGTGATTAAGCTGACATTAATGACAGGCCTAGTCTTCAAGTGTGAATGCTGAACGTACTCTCTCTAAACCCATTTGTCATTCGTCTTCCAACGCTCAAGCATCTGCTTTGAAGTCTCTACTACTAATGCTACACAGTGAGGTTAAACAGCTTAACGCTAAAGTCGGTTTCACTGCTCTCACGCTCTAATGTTCTGTTTTTTTCATATAAATGTATACTGGAGTTATTGCTCCTGGATTTCACATCTCAATTTGCCCCAGATGGTCGTGTAAAACTACTTCCTCGTTTTTCTTTGTTGCTGCTGTCAAAAGGAAAAGAAGGGCAGCCCACAGGATGCCAGAATGTGACAGACATGGCCCTCTCGGAGTTAAATAAGTAGTGGTAGAGGAGGCATACATTTATGAGGACTCGAGCTAGTGCTTTTACATTTAAACGCAGCACTTAATCTGCAACACATTTGAAAGAGCTGCCAACATGAGACAAGTTGTAAAAGATGGAATAATGAACGCAGAGTACAGTACCCACAGTGAAGGGCAACTTTGAAGCCTTTAGAGCCAGCTGAGCTTTGGAATGAAACGATACAGTCATTAGGATAAATAATACAAGCTTGGAAGCGCTCAGACTTGACTTACTTCCCACTACAATGAGATTACACGGAGACATGTGACATTAACAGTATCAGCAAACAAATATTTAAAGCATGAATGAATGAGAGACAGACAGCAATTTTCACAGCCAATTTGAGATTGGAGGTTAGCGTGCGTGCGTGTGTGTGTGGATTCTACTGGCAAACAGCACACAGAGCAGGCTGGCAGCCGAAGCATCCAGGCTCACGGGCTGCAAAGCAATTTCACTGTTTGGCAATACTGTTGTCTATGTGTGTGGATTAGAGCTGACACCAGAGCAACTGAGTCATGCTGAATGTAGTACCGCTTTTGTTTGTGATCTAAAACCCCCACCGCCTCTTAAATTCACGGAAGAGTGGAAATAGGGTCAAGGAATAGTAACAAATCATTGAGGCCTTATTTTGCCAAACGAGCACAGCATTGCAACATCACAAGAGACAACAGACAAGTGAGTGATCATAAGGACGGACGCCCTGCGCAAGCTTTTAAAAGTCAAACCAGACACAATGTGATTTGATGAAATATTGCAAATGTTTTATACTATCAGATACTGTGCACAAAAGTAAACAGATCTAAAGTCTAATCAAATGTCAAATCGACCACACCCTGTCATCCATAGAAATAACTCGCTCCCCTGGTACCGCACTGGCCCAGGGTTCTTCACTCTGCCTGGCAGGACAGACCCTGACCCGTCCTTTTCATGCCCGCCCACAGAAATGCCATCTGGCCGGTGTTGAATGATTACCACAGCAAAGGCCCGGTGACCTGCAGCCAGCAGGAACCAAGGTCACCCCACCTCAGCGCCTCACACTCTCTGTGCCCTCTTTTCAACAGACTGCAGGTGAATTATTCATTCTAGACAACTCAGAGGCTCAACTCTACTGCAACAACACTTCATATAATCATAATGGAGCGTAATGAGGAAATAAATGTTGCGGCCTTAACAGCTGATATAAATAGCTACTGTCATAAGATAAATGCAAGAATGGCATTTTGGATCATGCAACCGTTGGAATGATTATGCATTCTCTGAACATGGACTCAACTGCTGCTATGGGTCTTACTTTAAGCTTTGATTTAATTGTGGTCCGAAATTTAACAGCAATAAAGAATGTCTCCAATTTGTACAACACTTGAGCTATCTTCAAAGGACCTCTGACAGAAATGCAACTTGTTTGCAAATGCATTTGTGAGTTAAAAAAAAAAAAAAAACACATTCCTCAAATTATTTACAAATCAGTGCGAAGTAACAGCTTGGTCATGAATTAACAAACCTAATGAAGCTTAGTTAGACAGGGATGACTTATTTTCCATTACCAATTTCATTTGATTCAATTTTTTTCTGAAACACAACTAACACTCAACAGTGAAGACTTAGTGAAAGTCTGCAAATCGGTGTTACATCTGACATCGGTTTATCCCATAAAAATGGTTCGTAAATTCTAGTACTACCAGATACATTTTGCATCAACTGTATGGATTATTACATGTGTTTACTGACACTGATATGATTCATTTGTAAATATAAAGCCTACCACTTTTACAGGAGTGCTTTTTTTTCATTTGAAAAGATATGCTATATATTGTGGCACTTTTTCTTTAAGAAGTTACCACTTTAGCAGAGACTTAAGAAATTAAACTTACATGATACAAGCCAGATACAAGCTGCAGTAGAGATGAAGATTTTAGAGTTTTTATTTACACTGTCTGATATAGTCATTTGACAATGTGCTTATCATTGTTTGTTTTTTTACAGTGAGTTAAAATTCTCTGCATCAAAACTTGATCTGTGATTAAGGCAGGGATTAGAAATGCTTCACAGTATGACGCAACATATTTCTAAACAACTAAAACAACAGCTTGAATAATTCGCATCTTGAATTTTTTAAATGTAGATAAAAAAAGAACTGAGCAAGACTATTGAACGTTTTAAAGGAGGCGCAACATTAGGTGCACAATTAAATTTAATATTGATGTTAGAATTGTATCAAAAAATAGCTTTGTATTCTTTTATTAATGTTTACTATTGTGACTGCAGTTTCACGGTGTTTGCAAATTTGACATTCACAACATGAGCCAAAACATTTAACTCATCTCTCAGTATGATGGAGTGTAGTATCTGAAAACTAATCAGGTAAAAAGACACAATATGAAATAAAGGAGCAATATTAGCATAGCAAGGCAGATTATTTTGGTACAGCTTTAGTGTGGAATCGTATTAGATGTGCCAAGAGACAGTGATTATGATAATTTGTGTGGCTCATGTATTGAATGTATTGATTCCATAAAATTCTACTGTTAAAGGTAAGTACAGTATATGCTTTATCGCAAAAAGATTAAGGTCACACTTTTTTGCGGACTGTAAGAATAGGTTAGGAGCTGAAGGGGAGCTGGGAATTTCTACTCGGTGCAATTTGATGAAAAAGCTCGCTACTCGGTCCTTTTCGATGGGAGAACCAGCTCCAAGCATGTGACGGTGGCCAAGATGACAGGGCGGTCCAGCGCCCAGGAGCTGCAATAACACTCGACACCATCACACATACACACACCAGATGTGATTGTTGCTGCTCGGTAAGCTTCGGCGAGGGGGCGGGCTGCCATGCTCCTGTCATTTGTCATGATGCACGACATCAGTCAGACGGCGGAGATGGTGCCCTTGTGCCGGCCGAGGCTGATTTACAAACATTAGCGGGGAATACAATTACACAGCTCCCCCCCCCCCCCCCCCAAAAAAAAAAAAAAAAAAAAAAGCAGCAGCCCTCTGCGGCTTCGGGGGAGACGGTACCAAGAGGGCGGGGAGCGGAAACCACGGATGATTTCAACCATCACTGGTTTCTAAAAACAAAATAGCAAATAAATAAACCGCCTAGTACTGTGGTTCACCAATTCAACTTTGCGGCTAACGTGTTCATGCTATACGATATGTGCAATGTAGTCTGCTCACCTGCCACATTCCCCACGCTAGCCGTTCAGGCACATTTCTGTGCTACAAAAGTCCAGCAGATGATCGCATGGAGGCTTCAAAGACGACGTGTTCCATCCAAAAAACGTGTTTGTTTGCTTGTTTTTCAACACCGAACCTCAATGTCCAGTCCACGCGTTACAACCAACGTGTTTCGGATAAATGAAACACTTGCAATTGCCTTCGTTTGAAAAAAAAGAAAAAAAAAACTTGCAAAAAAAAACTTGCCCGTTTGTCGACTGTGAGGATCTACAAGAACATACAATTGCGAATTAGAGCTAAAAACCGGTGCAGACAGTAGCTCCGCGACGTCAGTCGAACACAGACCGCATAAACCACGAAGCTGTATGAAAAGTTCCCATGCAAGAAGAGCGACTCGACGGCGCATTAAAAGTTTCCGTACATGTGAGCACAGCCGTGCGAACGGCTCGCTGTCGAGATTTTAGCCCAAAAAGCAGAAATAACAGTGCTGTCCGCGGTGCTGATCCCAGATCGGTGTGGCTCGCGGAAGCTGTGCTGCTCCGCGGTCGCTCCACGCTGATCAATGATTGAACCGAACAAAGGCAGAACACGGATCAATTTCTAATAAGTAGCGATGCAAAGCACGCTGCTTTCACTCTCACAGTCACCCAAAAAGACCCGAGACACTTCCAAGCACTACACAACACTTGTCATTTGAAGAAACAAGAGAGAATAAGGAGAAAGGCACTAACCTGAAGGCGCCGTAGATCAAATTTCTTCCAATATTGAAACATCGATCCTACATCGGCGGCCATCTTGGGGGATATTGAGATTTTTTTTTCAGAGGCTGCAATAAATATGTGGGCTGGATCCCCCACCCCCCCACCCCCCAGTTAAAGCGCCTTGATGGGCACGGGTGCCAGTTTGACAAGACACACTACCGCCGATATGTTTGGCATCACTTCTTATTCGAATGTTTAGAAGTACAAAAGCTGATGAGATTAAAAAGTAAATGATGCTAACCCGACTTTAAAAGCAAACGCCGACTGATTGGGTCCGAGCCTGCGTCCACATTAACTGGAAAATTGCACTTGATTTTGCTTTGGCAAAGTTATCAATACTGACGTAAAGCCCGTGGCAAATCGATGGCGTCTGAAAAAAGGAAAGAAGGAGATGATGAGTAGATCAGTGCAGTTCAGGGAATTTAGCCAAGCCCACTTACTTGTTTCTCTTTGAGCTCACTTTCTATCAGTGAGTAGCCAATAAAATACATTAGTCACTCGTTGTATTAAGTGAAAGACTATATTTAAAGTGTAACCACAGAAAGTATAACTTACCAATTTCATTACGTTTTACAAAATAGCATCGCTCTACAATATACTTAAACTATAAGATATTTTCGAGTAAATACCACTAAAATGTGAGTTTTTATTCCGTTAGAATGTGTGATTCAGATCTTCTGAAAAATATAGTGCAGAATGTATGTTGATGGCTTGCAATTGCAAATATACTGCTACAACAACTATGACGACGACGACGACGACTACTACTACTACTACTACTACTACTACTACTACTACTACTACTACTACTACTACTACTACTACTACTACTACTACTACTACTACTACTAATAATAATAATAATAATAATAATAATAGGCACAAAACCTTATTGCATCCTCATATTATGTGTCATGTCATGAGCATATGGACAGCTAGCATTTTTGTCAAATTATTTACTTACAGGGGTGTTATTGCTTCAAAAAAGATAGTGTTCTGGACAAACAATGACTGCATAAAACAAGTGGTAAGTGCTGCTGACACCAGAGGGTCAAGAGCATGACATTACATTCATTAAAACTTGAACAGAACATTCATAGGAAAGTTAGTTTTATTGATTTACGCTTCGTGCCCATATCCTGATCACCAGCCTTACAGTTAACCCTTAGCTTATGCGTGATATTCCATTTAAAAATGATGTGAGTGTGAGTAATATTTTGGTACCTCGGGGAGATAAGTGATCAGATATTCTGCTACAGACAACAGTTAGGGCAATTGTGTGTGGAAATTATAGTTGTGTTTTAGATCTATGATTATTGGTGAATCTTGACTAAAAGATTTAAAACAAAGAATTGATGTGTCCGGGAATCTTGTATTAGTCATGGAATAGAGTGGATCTCAAATGAGGGTACAACTCTGTGTGCCCCTGGAGGTGCATGAAGATTCTTCAAAGGGTACGTGTGATTTTAAAAAAGTGTTTCTGAAGATCTCAGCCAATCTAATATACTGCTGTTACAAGGGCAATATTTTTTTAATTTTCAAATTAAAAACAAACTAATCGAAACAAAGCAAATTAATTACAATATTAATCAATGTATTAATAAACTGTTACAGTGACGTCTTTGCAAAACATTGTATGCCTTTATTTTTTAAGTTTTATATGGCTCACATTGTCTTTAGTCATGCCAATTTTAAACTGACAAGCCAGAAATAAAACAATAAATCAGGGGGGAGCAAATGTTTTGCTCTGGTTTGGGGTTACCTGGCTGAAACAAAGCTTTCAAGGGGGGGTACATCATTGAGAACCACTGTTATGGTAGATGAATGTCATCAATTTGAGTAAGAGGATTAGTAATCGCTGGAGTTTTTACACATTTTCCTAGAAATACCTTTTATTCAGCATCAAGCATTAATATGATATCGACTGTCTTTTCAGAAGATGACATGAAGTAATTAGTGCAAACACACAGTGTTTCCTTGTGATTATATCAAAACGTTCTTCAAAACAACGGATTATCAGAGGGGTGAGGGTTCTATGTCAGATGGGATGGGAGTGAAGCACACAAGAACACACTATTCTAGGACATTCCGTACTGTCTCCTTTGACTCCGCTTGCTGTCTCTGTTTTGGACAAACCAGAAACACTTTTCAGCAAAGTGGCTGCTGCCAACAACATTAACACACACTTCATAAGAACATTCTGCAAAAAAAAGTAAAATACATAGCAAAATCAAGTTAAATGGTATCAATTTTTAGTGGACACAATAGCATATTCAGCATGAAATTATTTCAGCCTCTTCCACCATTGATAAAAAGCACTGCAATGACACATAATTGTTGTATTGTTATACTGGGGTCTGAAAAAAGTGAAGTTTTCCGTTGTATGCTAGAATATGGGATGCTTGGTATGCTTCCTACAGATCATGTGGTCATGTCTGTTACTAAGTAATTGGCATCATATAATATTGTCATTTATTTCTTTAAACATATGATTTTAAGCAGAAGTTTTAATTATCACAATACTGTACTTTGTGATAAACCAGCGACTCTAGAGGGGATAATCGGCTGTAGAAAATGGATGGATAGATGGAAAGATATCTTTTGAATTATTATGTATTGAAAATATATTTTTATACTATGTAGAGAATCATGTCGAGTACATCATGATAAGTTAAATCGTGAGGACGACGTATGTCATTGTACCAAAATATCTTAATGCAGTAGAAAATCTAAATGACGTTTATGAAACGCGCATTTGAAAATAGAGCATGTATTTCATCCCTGATAAAAAAAAAAATAATATGTAGAAAACCAGTTTAGTTTTGAGCCAGTCTTTTTCGGGTGGGATTGAATACAGTTGGCTGGCGCTATCTAGTGGACATTTTTTTATTGGTAGATGCCTTCGAACGCAAACGTCCGTCTTATAGTCAGGGACCCCTTTTAAAAAATAAATTTTCCAAGGACCCCCATTGCAAATATGTGCGGGAAAAAAAAATTCAAGCCGAACATAAGTGCCCTTTTTATTCAGCAACATATTAAATTTGACAATAAGTATATTTGTTATTTTCAGCTATACTGAAGTTTAGAAAATAAAAATTGCACGCCTCTTATAAAAACCTGGTCAATTTGCCCCATAAAGTTTGCTGCCAATTATTTAGTAAGAAAAAAAAATAATTACATTAGGAAATTAAAATGTCGCTTTAGCTTTGCTGGCTTCATCGCCTTGTTAGCAAGTAATTGTAGATACAAAACACATTTTGACAAATCATTATTTTTAAAAATACATTAAACTGGTTGAATTGATTGCTTTATTGAAGAGTCGTGAATACATTCACAATTGAATATAAAATAAAAATTAATGTCCTTAGGTGTGATTGGACATGTGGTTGTTTGTCACTGTGTGCCTTGCGATTGACTGGGAACCATTTCAGGGTGTCCCTGCCTACTGCCCGGAGCCAGCTGAGATAGGCGCTAGCGAGCCTGCGACCCTTGTGAGGATAAGCAGCTATAGAAAATGGATGGATGGATGAACACAAATATCTATATTTTTTTATTAATCACCCAATCTACTGTCCTTTCTAGATATTACAATGGCTTATATTTAGGTGGACAGACAAGGAACAGCAAATGAGTGTAACTCTTCTTTCATTTACTTGTGTCAGTAGTACAGTACATTCATCTGTCCATTCACCTTCTACTGCTGTATTCTGGGGTTAGGTCCTGGGGGCAGCAGCTTGAGCAAGGAAGCCCAGACTTCCACTTCCCCAGCCGCTTTGTCCCGCTCGTCTGGGATTATCCCCAGGCGTTCCCGGGCCAGCTGAGAGACATAGTCCCTCCAGCGTGTCCGGAGGCGTCCCCAGGGCCTCCTCCCTGTGGGACATGCCCATAACACCTCACCTCTGGGGGCATCCTAACCAGATGCCCGAACCACCTCAACTGGTACTTTCAACTCGGAGGAGCAGCACCTCGACACTGAGCTGATACCAGATGACTGTACAGTACAGCTCTTATTTATGTTGTAAAATTGTAAAGAAAAGAAAATAAACCAAAAATAACACAGGTAAGTCCCATGTGCAAAAAATTATATATCTTACAAAATGTAAACAAACTGCATGGATTAAGTCTATCATATAACTGAATTACAAGTAACATTCCTTTCGATACAATATGTTAATGAGATGCAAAGGAGCATGATTATCAATGCAAAAGACTTGCATTTGCTAACATTTACCAAAAGGAAATACCTAACACAAACAAAAATGCTAACGAGCTAAACGCATACAAGGTAACAGTATACAGTAGTATACCATGCTGAAGATAAAAACTAACATTAGCTAGTTCATTTTGGGCATATTAGCATTAATGACAACATTCCAACAAAGAAAACACAACTCACGAACTCGTGGGCCAGATCTCACAAAGAAAAGGAACAATGCGTATGCACCGGTAGCAACTGCTCCACACCGTCCCTCTCCACCACAAAACGCACTATCAACAAAACATAAAGACTACGCCAAACAAGGCACAAATCTGTAACTGTTATAAGATAAACTAAATCAGTTCCATAACACCCAAATTATTTCACTGACCCCCTGCAGTCAGGCCACGGCTGCCCAGGGTTCCGTGGACCCCACTTTGAGAACCACTGCTATGACTGATATACGTTTGAGTGTTCTCAAAGATTTTATTCTAAAAGTAGATTTTCCTGTCAGTATGCGTTAAAATAACTCTGAAGTATCTTACCTAAGTATTGTTAATCGTTCCATTTCATCTGCCAAGCAGTAGTCGGGGACACGGGGGAAGTCCTCCTTCTAGGGCGGGAGTTGTTGGCCCTTGCATGTTGACCCAAAACTACGGTGGCCCTGAGTTGCAAACTTGAAAACAAAAGCTAAGCAGAAAAACAAAGTAATCAGCAACAAAAGGAAAAAACACATTACCAAAGGTGAAATGCAAGCAAAAAAAAAAAAAACAAGAACATTCCAAAAGAGAAACACACAAGAAAAACGGAGCACATAGGACAAGGGGTGTCCAATCCCAGTCCTCAAGGGCCGGTAACCTGCATCTTTTCTAGCTTTCTTTCCTTAACACACGTGATTCAAATGATCAGGTCATCAGCAAGCTCAGCAGAAGCCTGATGACAATCCTGATTATTTGAATAAGGTGTGTCAGGGAAAGAATCCTGGAAAACCTGCAGGACAGCAGCCCTCGAGGACCGAGATTGAACACCCCTGACATAGGAGGAAAAAGAGCACAAAAGAAAAAAAGAGCAAAAAAGGAGCAAATTCACTTTTCCCCACCGGAAGTGGTTGAGTGAGTCACCTTGTGAATGTTGAATCACCCAGCGTTATTCCTGTGACATTTTTTTTTTTTAATAATGAGCGCTTCCAGTGATCCAAATGTTGTTGCAGCAATCAAAGAATCACTGCCTTGTAAAATTGCTTTCCAGGAGTCAGTCAAAGCAGGCGTATACAAATTAAGCACGATATTAAATTGTGACATCTCTGAGCACGCATTTAACTCCAGAGATTTTGCATGTAGCGACTCGGTGGATGAGTGGTTTGCACATTCGCCTAACAGTTAAGGGACCTAAGTTCAATTCAAGCCTGCGGCCCTTGTGATTATAAGCAACTATAGAAATTGGAGGGATGGATGGATATTACTTGTAAATACTGACGTAGGTGATCTCAAGTGGCGTTGTAGTTTAAGTATGTGGGATTGTGGGCACCTCTGACTCCAACATGATTTCATTGCCCTGCACTTATTTTGAAGTTCTGTTAGTTGCGTAAATAACTAAACATAATCCTTGTCTTTGAGTGATCAATTAGTGCTCAGCGTGGCATTTGCCTTCCTTCATCTAGAGTCACCTGGTTTGGTAACAAAACAAGTCCTTATCATGAGAAATCATTATTTCAAGTAGGAGTCCTGGTATTGCCTGTTAAAAGCTTTTTTCATCTTCAAAGCTGAAAGCTCATTTTGCCGATCCCAAAGACGTCTGTTTCCGACTCATTTTTTTTCTTTGTGAATGAGTACAAGGAGTGGACCACACCCTCTTCTGCCTTCATATGTGGGTAAAAAAAAAAAAAAAAAAAAGGACCTATCTGAATATTATCAATAGGTGGCTCGGTGGCACAGTGAATAGCACATCCGCCTCAGACTTAAAGGGTCCAGAGTTCACATCCACCTCACACTGGCTTTCCTGTGTGGAGTTGGCATGTTCTCCCCAAGCCCGTGTGGGTTCTCTCCGGCTTCCTTCCACACTCCAAAAACATGCATGGAAGGTGTATTCGACATACTAAATTGTCCTTAGGTGTGATTGGGTGCCTGAATGGTTATTCGTCTCTGTGTGCCCCACAATTGGCGAGCAACCAGCCTACTGCCTGAAGCCAGCTGGGATAGGCACCAGCTAGCCTGAGACCCTTGTGAGGATAAGCGGCTCCAGAAAATGGATGGATGAATACTCAAGAATATGTTTGGAGAGACACAAAGGTGAGGAGTTTTCAAGTATTTTACACCTGTTTTAAAAAAAAAAAAACTGTTGCCAAAACATTGTGTATACTTCTTTACAGTCCAACCTGGCATACATGCTATCTATCATATGCCTTGTTTGGCCTTTGACAATTCGACTTTTGCTCTATGTCGCATCTCCTTGTATTCTTGTCTCCTCTTGTTGGTCTTCTCAGTCACACTTATTCTTAGCTTCTTTCCTTGTATGCTTTCTGGCACTTTCTGATTTACCAAGTTTACGCCTCTCCTTTCCAAACAGAAAAGATTCCAAACAGAAAACAGAAAAGATTCCAGGTAATTTACTGCCCTTCTCTTTGGGTCCCTGGTTGTAGTGGTCCAGTCTTTGCACAATAGAACAGGAATATTAAACAAAAATAGAGGCTAAAACAGAAAGTGGAAAGTGTTGCTATTATTTTTAGTATCGGCTATTTCGAGCACCCGTTACACTTAATTCTTTCAAAAACTATTTCTTAAACTCCCCATGTGCATCTGCGTCAACTGTTTCTGTTATTCTAAACGAGGGACAACCTGAGAAGCAGTTGTGTATTCATGGATAATCGTTTCCGGTTTTTTGATTGCCTCCATTCCAGCAGGGGGCAGCATGGTTGCTTGCCGAAAACCGCTGCCTGCCAGTTTCTACAAGGTGCGGCAGTAAAAAAATAGTGAAGGGATTCTTGTGTAATCGTTGACCGTACACATTAGTCCACCTTCTGATTAATGTCTAATATTTAGATGTAGATTTTTAAGACTACTTACCTCGGTAATGTATTAAGTGGTCAAAAGGTGGCTACATTCAAACCAACATATTCGCCCTCTACCGGGAAAGAGAGACGCTGGCGTTGCTAATGCTAGGAGAGCTAGCACTTACCGCGGAGACCTAGATTCGACTTCTTTTGATAAATTTAACAACAACACCACGATGGCCGATGTCGACAAACTCAATATAGACAGCATAATTCAACGTCTTCTGGAAGGTAAGTCCGTTTTATCCAAAATGTTCAACAATGTTGGGGCGCATCCAGCTAGCGTGTTTTGTCAATAGTTTCAGAAGCCTTTCACGTCGTTGTTTCCAAATTTTTCATTTACGATATTCAATCGTAAACCACCGCACACAGTTTGCGCGTTATACGTCCGTTTAATATAAGAAGCGAGTCACTTGACGTTTGTGGTATGTTTTTGTGAATCAGTGAGGGGCGCTAAACCCGGAAAGAACGTTCAACTGCAGGAGAATGAGATTCGTGGATTGTGCCTGAAATCCAGGGAAATCTTCTTGAGTCAACCCATTCTTCTAGAGCTTGAAGCCCCTCTCAAGATATGCGGTAAGTTGACTAAATATATTTTCTAACAGAAAAATTGTACACTCTTAAAATACAAAAATATAAATCCAGTCCTATGACTGATAACTCTGTTTTGTATATCAGGTGACATCCACGGGCAATACTATGATTTGCTGAGGTTGTTTGAGTATGGGGGGTTCCCTCCAGAAAGCAACTATCTATTTTTGGGAGACTATGTGGACAGGGGAAAGCAGTCACTGGAAACCATCTGCCTTCTGCTTGCCTACAAAATCAAATACCCTGAGAACTTCTTCCTGTTAAGGGGGAACCATGAGTGTGCTTCAATCAACAGAATATATGGCTTTTATGATGAGTGTGAGTTGTCTTTTACTGTACACTTAGCAAACATGTCTTTCCTCGCATCAGACTAACATGCTCAATGACATGACTAACACGCTCAGTGACATTTGTGTTCTTATTTACTGCATTGACCTAAATAATAATTTAATTTGCCTGTTTTCTTTATTCTTTAGGTAAAAGAAGGTACAATATCAAGCTCTGGAAGACTTTTACAGACTGTTTTAACTGCCTCCCGATTGCCGCCATTGTGGATGAGAAGATCTTTTGCTGTCATGGAGGTGGGGTTTGTTGTTTGAGCCAAAAAAACAAAACAAAAAACAGACTTGTATTCTTTTCAAAAACATTCAAAAATAAAACCAAATGTTTCAGACAGTAGGCTTTAGTCCTTGCAAAGTAATCACACATTTACTGTGATGAATGTTGGGTGAAAGTTGCAAAATAGTTCCAAGACTTTTGTTATTGCATGTTTTTTTTTTTTTAAACTAAGTTAAATTACAAGTTATTTTATAGTTACATCCAGCAGGTAGTAATTACCATTGAAACCTAAAATTGACACCTAGAGTTGCCACTTAATTAGAAGTACAGTGAACACTTGTTTATCGCGGTTGATACGTTCTGGGACCAGCAACGATAGCTGAAAATCTGTGAAGTAGCGCTCCCATTTTTCACATTAAAAGATAGCTGAAAATCCGTGAAGTAGTGCTCCCATTTTTCACAATTAAAAAAACAAACAAAAACTTTTTTTTTTAATGCAAAACGTCTTCATGCTATACATATTATTTAAGACAAATATTACTGCAGTACACAAATTTAGGTAAATCTTAAATTATTAAATCTTACACACTACAGTAGTGAACTTGTTGGGGAGAGAGAGAGAGAGAGAGAGAGAGACTGCGTAGGCTGTGCTGGAGCACCTTATCCACAAAACAGCTCAGATCAAAGAGCCGTCAGACTCGTATGGCTCAACAACGTGGCTTTTATTTTGCTTACAACTTCACAACTGAACGTGGCAACTCCAAAACAATAAACCGAACCGTATTTCTATTAATGCTTGCGCTGTCAGCGCCTGCCAATACAATGTAAACACGCCCCCCGCTCAATGTTGTAAGACCCCGCTTAGCTGTCCCGTAATATGCCCGTTCCAACCAGAGCACACAAAGGACCTCCACCTGCTTACACACGCACAAATGCAATGCACCCACAATCTGTACATGATTAAAGATTATTACAATGGAGAGTTTACACTTGAAATACCATTTTATTATAAAAGAAATCTAGGTAAGACATTTCCAACAGACTGGCAAACGTCTGCTCCTTACTGTCTGTCTCTGCGCCGACAATGTGTGTGCTTGTGTGCCTTTTGCTGTGGGTGCGCTTCATGACTGACACAAACGTGCCTGTAGGGTGGGAGTTGTGGCGGGAGTAGATTAAAATTCTACAGGCACGCGCTCTGAAACTCATGAACCGCACCCTGACGCTCTCGTTGTCAACACACAGTCAGTAGGCAGAAACAAGAGGAGCAAAGGTGACATTCACCAGACCGTTGGAAACCTCTTCCCTAGATTTCTTTTATAATAAAATGGTATTTCAAGTGTAAACTCTCCATTGCAGTCATCTTTGATCATGTACGGATTAGACTTTAATTCAACGTTGGGGCCGCAACTAATATGACCACAATGCCGCGAGACTTCAAAAGAAAGGGTTTCTTCCGTCGGCAGTCGGCAATTCAGATCGCTAAAGCAGTTTCTATACGGACGATCGTTTTATTAAGAGCCGTAACAACTGGCTTCACTGAATTGCCAAAGGTGATGGCAGCCCTCTTCTAATGTTCGCATAGTCAACCAAAGTGCCCTACAGTAAAAAAATAAAAGTGCAAAATAGAAATCTGGAAAAAAAAAAAAAACATAAAACACACAAACCGACTAAGATATAGATAACACAGCACTTCAGCAATGTCAACTTTCAAGGTGTATTTAAAGCAAGTGAGAAGTTGTACAGTACGTTTTTAAAAGGGATTTAAAAGCAACAAGGGTCTGGGCGGATCTAATGGACAGTGGCAGACTCTTCCAGAGCCTTGGGGCGGCTGTTGAAAAGGCTCGGTCGCCACGAGTCTTTAACTTAGTCCTAGGTGGAGCCAGCAGCAGCTGGTCATCGGACTGAAAGGCTCGAATAGGACTAACGTAAAGGCAGTGTTTTTTACTTGATGTTTAATTATGTTGTATTGACAGTTTGACACTTAACATAATGTACTCTACATTCTTTGTATATTAATTATTTAATTGGGGACTTCATAACCACACAATCTGATCATCTACATGACATGTGACAATATATATATATATATATATATATATATATATATATGTATATATGTATATATGTATGTGTGTGTGTGTTTTAAAGAATTAAAAATATCTGTCAAGTGATGATTGGAAATTTATTAATCAAAAGTACGAGTTTATTGGCACCCGGAATCTGTATTAATGGCTGCTTAAGAGTTGAGCACTTAAACTGGTATCGATCTGAAAAGCAGTCGTATCCAACATCCCTAAAAACAAACAGTCACTTTGACGTCAGTCTTTTTTATTTGTCCTTGACTGAGCTCTGTGCGGTATGTAAACTTAAGTTGACTGACAATGGCCAGAATCACAATGTTTATTATTTGTACTTGTCTCTTTTTTTGTACAGGACTTTCTCCTGACCTTCAGTCCATGGAGCAGATCAGACGCATCATGCGCCCCACTGACGTCCCTGACCAGGGCTTGCTCTGTGACTTGCTCTGGTCTGATCCGGACAAGGATGTGTTAGGCTGGGGGGAGAATGACCGAGGTGTATCATTTACCTTTGGCTCAGAGGTGGTGGCCAAGTTTCTGCATAAGCATGACCTGGATCTGATTTGTCGTGCTCATCAGGTAATTTTAGAACGATATCAAATGTGACTGAGACCACGTTTACATTTCCTGGGATTTTGTATTTAGGGGTTAGATCCCCTTATAACAACTACCCTTCAGTAGAATGGATTTCAAAGTGTTTAGCACACTGTATGGAATAGTTTGAAATTTTTGCTGGCTTTGCAGGTTGTTGAGGACGGCTATGAGTTTTTTGCCAAAAGGCAGCTTGTCACTCTGTTCTCTGCACCAAATTACTGTGGGGAGTTTGACAATGCTGGTGCAATGATGAGTGTGGATGAGACCCTCATGTGTTCTTTTCAGGTAACGTACCTTGTTTTATTTTCATGGATTTTTTTTTTGTGTGTGATTTGTATAGGTGTCCTGTAGGAATGTAGCCTTGAAATCTATTGAAATCAAATCCTTGCGATTCCTTCATTGACCGCTGCAACATATCTGTTGGGTTACTGTGAATTTCATCCTGAGTTCTCTGTTTCAATTCTTTCAGAGGTCTTAGTCAAATCGTTTGCATTTTATGCTTGAAATAATTTCTTGTTGGGATAACTCAAAAAGACAAATCTGTGATTGAAGGGACCAGGGAATGCTACGAAATCTTGAGGTCACACAGTTACCAAGCGATTCTTGTACAGCCAGCATTGAAACCAAGTTTTTTTTAAGGTTTGGAAACTTGTTCAGGGTAGATGTAACATAGGAATGTAACATCTCCATGTAACAATCTGCAGTGACAGTGACTGATATACCCTGTTCATTAAAAAAAAAAAGGGGGGGGGGGGGGGTCACATGAGCCCATGTAATGAAACAGCATACAATACAGTACTACTACTTTGCCAGCATGGAATTCAGTAGGGTGTGCCAAGAAATCAATTCTCATGAGAATTGGGATTTACTGTTATTTAAATCAATATATATCCCTAAATCGATAAGTTATATACAAAATTAAATTGATTCGCTTCCTGTCTGCTTCCGTACTACGCCAGAGGCGCGCATTGCCGTGACCTCACCACACAGCCCATTTTGGAAAGTCAAGCCTGCGTGGCAGGACACACAAGAACAAACAATGGAGAAAATTCAACCAATCCATCCTGATTAAAAGCTTTTCACAGCTGCAAATGTAAATTTAACCGTCGCGGATCTGGTGATTGCATATGCATTGAATGTGGCTTTTCCCTATCGCGCGTCCCAACCACATTGAAGCTACTAAAATCTATATAGTTGAAAGGCGGCTGTCGTTGTTGAGTCAATAGATCAACAATGACACCCTGACTATCCTCGTTCTCTTGCACTCACGTGAATTAAATGAGCTAATCAGGAACAAATATTCAAACAAGAACAGAGAGAAAATGGTCCGTAATCAGCACAACACAAAACAGCATGTCCACATAAAATAAAACAAGATAAAATACAAAACAAGGAGTACAAACTCCAAATTAATTCACAAACCTATATTACTCACAAGTAAATGAGTGAACATACTGTTTATAGTGTACTCATTAATATGCTACAATTGGATTAATAATGCTCCCGATATGCTCCGACATGAATAAACTGGCACGTTTCATGCTTTGTCCATGCTCTCAATTTAGCTGCTCATTGGAAAACATTCATTTTCAGATCTTCTGAGTCATAAATGACTTTCGTTTGAGCAACATTTTTTAGTTTCCTCTGACATAACAATGTATCTTGAGCTACCTTTTATTTTCCCTTCATTTTAATTTTATACCATAAAACATATACATATATTTATAATCTAGCTTCAAATAGTAAGAATTGTCCACATGCTATTATTGTGGCAAAGGGCATATTCCTTACAAATTAAAATTTTATAAATGTAAAAAAAAAAAAAAAAAAAAAGCCACTTTGTCTCCCTGCAGAATGAAGTACCGGTAGTATGATGATTCTTTGCACATCGAGGCCGAATTTATTTTGAATGGGATTCAGTCATGGATTCAATCGTTATGAATCGATTCTGAATCGAATTGGAGACCCTAAAATTGTAATCGAATCAAGTCGCGAGACAGTCAAAGATTCCCACTCCCTAGAATTCAGGGTGAAATTCAAAGTATCCCAGGTGGGTTGTTGCAGTGGTCGATGGGGTATCAACAACAGATTTTAAGAATGCTTTCAAACAAGAAGACACTTCCTAAAGGACTTCATTTTTTTTTAAAACGTAAGAATCCATCATACATGTTTTAAGGTTTCAAATTACTATGCACAAAATGTTTTTCTTCTATCATACTTGGTCTTATTGGATTGTTTAAAAAGTTTTTGTTTTCACCTTGTAACAATAAATTTAGTGTCAAGTCTCTGAATGAATTCAACTCATATGTCAAGACGACTTGGTAGCTCAGAATTTTATAGGTTTGAAACACTCTGGGTTTTAATTGAAACTGATTTGTCATTAAAAATGCCAATACTGATTTGTAAACTACAGATGCACTTTATGTAATGATTTCAGATTGTTTTTTTTTTTTAATATATATACAGTAATGCCCCAACTTGCAATCCTGAATTCACCCTCATAACTGCTATTTCTAACACAGATTTTGAAACCAGCTGAGAAGAAGAAGCCCAACGGCAGCCGTCCTGTCACTCCTCCTCGCCATATGATCACCAAGCAAGCAAAGAAATAAATTATAGGCTGGGTGTGGGGTGCACGTTAGTGTCCCCACTTTTGTCCTTTGCATTTGAGGGATTTGTTAACCTTCATGTTGCCAGTACTGTAAAGATGTCCACTCCCTCCCTTTGAAAGCCGAATATGTTGTTGTTTTGTCCACAGGGGTAAATTGATACTTCACCATGAAAACCTCAGGTGTTTTGCACTCCATTTTGCAGCTACTCTTTGCCACATATGACTGTTCAATCATTAAAATCGTAACAATAATGCTACTTATGCACAGGAATGCCTTGTTTGTAGCTGTGCACAACTTTAGCAGGTTTTTTTTTTTCATGTCATGTTTTTCCCAGTAATGGACATTAATGACCACAAAATATCGAGATGGTCACAAACACCACTTTACTGTAAAATTAAGTCTATTTACAGTCAAGTGTCTTGGAAGATTGAATCATTGTATCACCTCTTCACATTTTTATTCAAGTCTTGTGCTAAATGAAACGACTAAACAAAGCTCTCTTTTAATGTCTCAATCTTTCTAATAAACTTTTAAGTGTATTTAACGGAATTTTCAGAAAAACGTTTTATTTTTAATGCATCTGCCCTCTAATGTGGATAACTATCACAATGCAATACAAGAACACAGGCACTGTACGTCAACTGGAGCAGTTCAATATCTATAATAACACATTTAGAGACCAAATACCCATCAGAGTATTCTGATTATTGCCTGTTAATAGGGGCAGATTGGTATAGGTGATGTTTTGTTCATTGAAATTTGCTTTCTCTAACGACCCAGTAAAGGATGGGGGGAAAAAAAGCATGTTATCAAGGGCTGAATTTGGAAAAAAAATTGAAATGTTATCCATTTATAATGTATTCAGCTGTATCAGCCATCACTACTAATTATGAAGGCTATCCATGGGTGGATTCGATTGACAAAGTATTATTTTTAAAAATTGTATAAGTCTACCTTAGCCTGTATCCTTTTTAACATTAACAAAGGAAAAATGATATAACTCAACTTTCAACTCCCGTTAGTTATATTTCAGTGTTTTGGGGTTACAGCTTAGTCTAAAACTGAAAAAAGTGCATCAAAGTGCCTGAAACTAAAAAAGATGAAAAATGTTATTTTATTGCAATTACACTTCACGTGACAAAAACAGTCTTTTCCCTGGGGTCATCCACGCATCACCTGGCGCCCCCACAGGGGGACCCGACCCACGATTTGAGAAGCACTGTGTTAAGGTAAACAGAGTTCTTGCTTTGTCCCGACCTTCTGCCACTGATAAGACTAAGAAATGAGACCGTCTACCCCAGACCGACCCACAAGAGGCACATGCAATATTTTTCTAAATTACAACATTACAGTATTGTCCAGACGCGTGGAGGCTGTGTGGAGTACAGTAAAGGTTTATGATTGGAAAATTTGTTCTAGCACACATGCAAATAGTTTGAATCTACTTGTTAATTATGCACAGATTTCAACTCTTGGTTGGTGGAGGATCCCTGCAAATAGCGGAAGTACAGTAAATTACGGGCCCATCTTTTGATTAGGTCAGTGATGGGTTATTGGTTGGTTTGTTTGTTTTTTAATCTGATGCTGGTTGACTGGCCCAAAAAACAGTGTAAAAACGGGTAAAGCCGAAAGGAAAAACATTAATTTTAAAAAGTGTACATTTAAAACAAGTGTATTATGATATTGTTCACATAAAAAAAAATCTAATAAAACATGTAACACAAATGGAAGAAAAGTCTCAATAGCTTTTAATTAAATAAATATTTCTAACTAAAATACGCAATGCCGTTATGGTCCACCGGCCGGACACACAGGAACTTTGGACACCCGGGATGGGATAAACTCAAAAAAGTAATACGGTCGTAATGACTCCTTATATGGTATGGAAGGTTGCGTAAGGGCGATGACGTCAGAAAGGTCACAAGACAGCTCGAGCTCAACTGTGAGCGCGAGGCCACAAAGCAGCTGCACATACTTAACGTCTTCAAAGGCATCAGGAGAACCATGGCCACGGCGGGCAAAGACGGACGCCAAATTTCTGGCGGAGAGGACAGCCCTTTCCTGTGATTCCGTATTACGCGTCTTCGCGGTAGGCGAGTGCCGCAACACCGAGCTCCTTGTACGGCGAAAGGCTTTGTTGTTATAGCGGCGTGCGGCTCTCATCTCCGGCTGCCTCCGTGCGGCGAGTCAACATTAAGTGAGCTAACGTCGAAGCTAAGCTAGCGCGAGCAAGCGCCAGCTTGGCCGCCTCCGGAGGTGGCGGCGGCTTCGTGGGGGATGTTGTCCGTGCTGTCGTACGGGAGACTGGTTGCCAGAGCTGTCCTCGGCGGACTCTCTCAGACGGACGGCCGCGACTACAGCCTGGTGACTGCGAGCTGCGGATTCGGCAAGGATTTCCGCAAAGGCATTCTGAAGAAAGGAATGTGCTATGGGGACGACGCGTGCTTCATCGCCCGACACAAGTCTGCCGATGTTTTGGGTGAGGCAAGAGCCTGCAATGGCTTTCTGGATTACCTGGATACACTACAAATGCAATCAGCGACGCAGTCCATCCAGTGTTAAGATTGTGTTAAAATCCACGTGGAAAAGTCAGCACGGATCCATGCAGTGATCACCTGCTCAATTAGACCGGGACCCAAACCACCTTCCAAATTTGAGATTAGTGGCCAAATCGAAATGCCCTAAAATCTACATATATAATTTAATGTCACTGTTGCTGGCATATAGGTAGGTGATGACACGTCATTACTTGCATCAAATTATTCATTTTTAACCCAATAAAATGAAGTGAAACTGGCGATTTAATGCTGTTCTCTGGTCTGTAGTATTGATGGCCAAATCAACTCATGAAGCAATCAAAGTTTTGCAGCCAATTGGTTTGCAACATGGTTCCAGGCTTCATGGTGCTTCGATTGCTTCATGGCGCCACCAAGTGTCCAGTATAAGTATACATTTGAGTTTTACAAAACCGGGCTTATGTCGAAAATCAAAATTGATTTTGTGATAGATTCTAATTCTACACAAATGTATCTTTAAACTTATGTTTAAAAACTTGAAACTTAAAATTGACAAAGTTGCGCATCCTTGAATGTTGTCAAGTTGAAATTCCTTTTTTTTTGAGGAAAAATGTGTTTCAAGTATTGGAACATTCCTCCATCCACATCAACTATTACCATAGGAAAAATATATTGACACTCAACCTTCACGAAGTGTTAAATGACCACTGAGAGTAAATTCCAATGGGTAGTAAGGACACCGTCTGGGATTTGAACACTTTAAAATTTGAGGAAGTTTAAAATCTCAACAGATGAAATTGGGCAAAAATTGCTCATTGGTCTTTACCCCAAAACAACATTTCCATTAACCCACTTAATTCTTGAGGCATCATTTGACAACGCTTGCCTGTTTTCATGCCCAATTCTTGGAATGGGAAATTTCATTTATCCTATTTATGTCAATTAAGGATGAATTGCCATTTTGTGTGGCCTGGTGGTGACCAGAATGTTTAATCATAGATATTATATCTCAAATGTATATGGCTACATAAAGAAAATACATTTTGATGATGTTTTAATGGTTCAGCAGAGTTTTGTTTTGATTTTTTTTTTTTCTCAGTAACACATCAGTATTGCAGGAAGTCTCGCCAAAGAGATACTTGCTTTAATTCACAGGTTGACAGAATTTGCAATGAAACATTGGTTTAATGTTTTATTTCATACTCGCAGTTTAGAGCTCCCGGGTCCAATTCGAGCTTGCCCCAGCCTTCCTGGGTAGAGTTTGCATGTTCTCCCCATGCTTGTGAAACTGTTTTCCAGGCATCCCGGTCTCCCCCCACATTCCAAAAACATGCATCATAGGCATACTGGACACTCTAAATTGTCCTCAGGTGTGATCGTGAGTGTGAATGGTTGTTGGTCTCCGTGTGCCCTGTGATTGGCTGGCAACCAATCCAGGGTGTCCCCCGCCTACTGCCTTAAGACAGCTGGGATAGGCACCAGCAAGCCAGCGATCCTAGTGAGGATAAGCGGCTGTAGAAAATGGATATTTGACTTACTTTTCAATAAATCGGCTTAAAAGTGGAAATGAGTGGTAATAGCATATGTTGTACATTTATTGGTCGCGTTTGTCTGTGACGTTGTCATCTGTAGTAGGTGACGGTCATAAGTGACAACATTGCAGAGTGCTCAAAATATGAATTTATTACAATACATTAATTAAGGGCATGATTACTCAAAAAGGCATTTCAAAACTTTTACATTTTTTATGATTTAAAAAAAAAAAACTATTGAAAAGCCTCATTGTTTTCTGAGTGGTGGCGTAGGCTACTCGAATTGTTAACAAAATAATATCATTGTGACAAAACTTGCTTTTGATGCACTTTTTAAAGCCCGAAATCCACAAAATGGGAGATTACTGCTATCTCCATTGTGTTTTGCGGTCGTCTTAGATTTTCAATGCCCGCCAAACCATCGATGCACTCACTTCCTGAGGCAGTGATATGGTCCAGCCGGATAGCGAAGCTTCATGCGTCATCATTTTTGGGTCTTGCCCACATGAAGCATGCGTCAGTACACAATTTGTGAACACGCTCCTTCCATTACTCGGCACAAGCCTTGGAGCCTTGGCACATTTTGGCTAGGTTCACACCGCAGCCTGAAGTGACCCAACTCCGACCCCCTTATCCGACTTGTATCTGATCTTTTGATGGCATTGTGTACCCAGGCCACTTGGGTAGATGGTGCTAAATCAGATCTTATCCGCATTTTGTTTGTCTCTCTGTCTCTTTCTTGCTCTTGCTCGCTTTAGAGTGAGTAAGTCGCTTGCTCGGAGCAAGCGAGAGAGATGTTGCTGGCACTGCACACAATGCTATGGCATAAAAACCTCACCATTCCCATCCTCAACGTTGTTTACTCCTTCAATTTAACAGATTGAAAATATTCTGGTTCCGACGTGACAGCCATTTTGAGATGCTACAGTATAGCGCTAAATACGGTAAATACTGCGTAGAACTGTGTGTTAGATAGAGCATTGATAGAGAGTAAACAGGAAGGAGAGATTGAGCAGCTAGGGGAGGGGCAAGAGAACAATGGCCTGCCTCACTTAACTTCTACGGTCATATGTAAAACCCTTTCAACTGACATGTATGAGTTATTTATTTCTCTGTCATTATCATTACTGAATTCTCACCAACAATAAATGGAAAATCAGATGAGCATGTAATAATGGGAACAAAAATCGGAGTGCATATATAGAAAAAGAGAAGAAAACAGTTGTACATGTCAAGCCTGCACCCTGAGTATTATAGTTTTGAAATGAGCTACTGTAGTGTAGCACGTAGTACCAACTACTACAGCGTTATCAGGATTTTTGCGTAAACTCTATGAAAATGTTTGAATTACTGCCTACAAATAACTTGCATTGCACCATAAGTAAATGCAGAGGCAGTCATGCTGTACAGTCGGAGACTTTAACTTGAACCAGCTGATTGTGTGTAAGAATAGATTAGTGTGCTTGGTCAAAGGATTATTCCGTTTCGATACTCAGTGTGTCTGCAACCTGACAGATGTAAATGGATAATGACCTTTGGGAACCTTGGATTTAATTTGGATATTGCAAGGCCTCAAAACTTTCTTTTTACACAGTCAATAGTTGATTAAACAAGGAAAGTTGGGAATCGCCGAGATCCCGTCAGCAAGATGTTTTTGGAGCTTTGTTCGAATGCAGGCCACTGTCTGTTTCTGGCAAAGGCTGAACAGACCTCAGGTCCTCCATGTATGGTCAGAGAAGTCAGTTTTGGAAATGGTTTAGCCTCAACATCATATTGGCAGACTCTAATGTTCAACACAATCCATTGTTGTTGTTGGCTGTGTTTTTGTTCAGATTTTGGATCAAATTATGAATCGTATAAACTTCATTGAGATGTTTGAGGGTAACATAGGACATATACATAGGAAACATAGGAAAATATCCAAATGGTTCGGGTACTTGTTTTGTTAAACACGTTAAAAAAACAAAAGAAATTTACGCTAATTTAGCAAATTGTCATCAATTTGTTTTTCTTTAGCATCACAAAAAAGACAAAACAGTCAATTCGATACTCGCCAAGCTTTTCTCTAGTCTAACAAGATACAATTTTGCATGATGCCCTCATGATGATGATTTAACCTTTGGTAGTGTATGTATGTTTTTCTAGGTGTGGCAGATGGAGTAGGAGGATGGAGAGACTACGGCGTAGACCCATCACAATTTTCCAGCACTCTGATGAAGACATGCGAGCGCCTGGTAAAGGAGGGCCGCTTCGTACCTAGCAATCCTGTTGGAATCCTCACCACCAGCTATTATGAGCTGCTGCAGAACAAAGTGCCACTGCTGGGTAAGTGACATTACACTAACACAAGTCAGTGATGAACAGCGGACCAGTTTGTGGATAGGCGAATATTAGCCCTTTGTAAAGCACTTTGAGGACCGTATGGTATAGAAAGAACTATATAAGTGCTCTCTGTTTATCACATTTAGTGTGGTCATCTTGTGCATTTTAAAGGACTGTAAGGGGAGGAGTCCTTGGTTTATGGCATACCAGACATGCAGGTTACAAATTGCACACAACTAATTTGCAAAGCACAAAAAAAAATACAAGTCAGTAAGAAATTATCCAAACTAAAGTATGAATTACATTAATAATGCAAATACTTCACAAACGTGGACAGGACCTCTCAATCACCCAACTTACCTTAATCAATAACTGATGCCAGCACAGGTACACAACTGTAGACTGATATGAAGTACTGACCAGTATTTCATTTGACCCCCCCCCCCCCCCAAAAAAAAAAAAAAAAAAAAAATATATATATATATATATATATATATATATATATATATAATATAAAGAAAGCCTGATATATTCCAATTTACTCCTTAAAATTTCATGAAATTGCCAATACCATTGCAAGTGCCAATACCATGAAATAAAGCCAAGTAACTGCCTGATATTTTCCGTCTTAACGGTTTAGCACACATACACACAAATGGCTGAGGTCAGAGATGACAAAGAGCTCCTTCAAACGTCAGTTCATAATATAAGAAATGACAGTTGCCTGCGTTGTAGAAGGCTGTTTAGCATGTCCGCCTCACAGTTGTAGTAGTAGTAGTGGTCCCAGGTTCAATTCCAGCTCGCCCCGGTCTTCCGGTGTGTAGCATGCATGTTCTCCCGTGCCCAAGTGAGTCTTTTCCAGGCACTCTGGTCTACCCTCATATTCCAAAAACACGCATGGTACGTGCAATGGACACTTCAAATTGCCCTTAAGTGTGGCGTCTTCCCCAGCCCTAAGATGGCTGGTTTAAGGCACCAACAGTTCAAGCGACCCTAGTGAGGATAAGCAAATAGAGAAAATGGATGGATGGATGAATATATCCCTGAATTAGCATTACTTTGCACCACTGAGTCTTGAGTTTTCTTAATGGCTACACAATAGGTCTCAAAATTACTATTATTATTTTTAGTCAATTTAGCTTTGCTAGGGGACTATTTTTTGCTAAGCTAATTTCATTATTAAAAAAGTAAAAACAGACATTTACATTAAGGCAAAATATGAATTAAATGAAGCAGAGACAAGAAGGAATATTTTACTTATTTTGCTAACTTAGAAGCGTTGGGAATCTTATCAGTTTAAAAAAACTCCCTCTTCGAGACTGCTCAAAAGTTCTTTGTGTGTGAATTGACCCAACCTGCCTCTCGTCCTTGGTCAAGTTGGCCTCCGCAGTAGCTTCCTGACAAAGGTCATGCAATGTCAGATGCTGAGTAGCAGTACTTTTCCACCCCATTCTCACATGTGTAGCAAGGCAAACAACAGTGTGCAGTACAGTGCTGTTTCTTCTCAGCCGAGTGGATGTTCTTTTGGGGCAGCAGCGTGTGTTCTATTGTGGTTGGACAGAGAATGCAGGAGGGGATGAGTCATAAGCTGGGCTTTTTGAAGGTTGGACCCGGAGAACACATTCTGGTGTGTTAGTCACTGAGTCACCAGATGGGTGTGGCTGGTTGTCGTCTGTTTCCACCACATTCTCATGTTTCGTTGGAATTCCAGAAAGGTGGAACACTATATTCTCACAAGATGCTAATTTGTTTTTGTGAAAGGCAAATCCCTTTTCTAGACCGGTATTATGTTCAGTTACGGAATTTGGGTTGGTCAAGTAAGCAAATTCAAGTTAACAACACAATTGGAAGAGAAAAACCATATGTGTAGTAGTGTCTAGATAAGGTCAGTGATTCATTCAGTGCTTCTCAATTTTTTTTTGCAACCCCCCCCAAGAAAGACAAAACATTTTGCTCAACTCCCTCGTGGCGACTGTAAATAAGATCATGATCTACTTTAAAAAATGGTGTAAGTATACCTAAAATTGTATCCCTTTTAACATTAACAAAAGAAAAAAACAATCAAACAATGTTTCCTCTTCTGCCAAACTGTTAACTTTTAAGCCTGTTCCTTGGAGTCACCCATGCACCCCCTGGCATTGCCACACCTTCAAGGAGGCCCGCACCGTTATTTAAGAAGGACCGAGTTTAAGTGCAGCTCACAAGTTTTCATATCAATGTTTCCTGAAAAGTTGAAGTGATAAATCCATTAAATTGTTCATCAAGTCATCAAATGAACCTTGTTAAAGGTTAATGCAAGGCTCAAAATAAAGTGGGTTTGCATCACTTCCTGTGTGTTAGTTCGCATGTTCTGCCCCTGCCCACATGGGTTCCTTCCAGGCACTCCAGCTTTCTCCCGCATTCTAAAAAAATGCATCAAAGGTGTATTGGGCACTAGATTGTCCTAAGGTGTGATTGGGTGTGTGAATGGTTGTTTGTCCGTGTGCCTTGCAATTTGCTGGCAACCAGTTCAGGGTGTCTCCCGCCTACTGCCCGAAGACAGGTGAAATAGGCACCAGCAAGTCAGCGAAACTAGTGAGAATAAGCGTCTCTAGAAAATGGATTGAGTGAGCAAAGTTTTCATGACTTACTTTCCTTTCACCTCGTTGTGATTGCCATTAATATTTGGCTGACGGACCAATGCAGACTAAAGGGGAAAATGTCATTTTTACGTCTGTAAACAAGACGAACGAACCCTTGTTAATACTGTTGTATCATTAGTCTTAAAAAAAAAAAAAAAACTCGCTTCAGGTCCCTGCAATTAACTTGACAAAAAAAGCTCCACAAATTTTAAAATTTGCTTCTTGAACAAATCCGTGATTCGCAAAACTGCTCAACCCAAAAGGTTTTGAGCTCTGTAATATTTTGGTGTTTATTAGACAAACCAAAGAGAGCGCTCACTGGTAAAGGCTTGCGAGGCAATAAACAAATTCTAAAACAGTTGGAGAAAAAAAAGTTAACAAATCTTTGAAATGTCCCACTTTATGAACCTTTTGGGCACAAAACACACCTTCTAGCCAAGGCAACTAATTGACTAATTGTGACTGACTTTTCTTGGTGTGTTTTTGTGTGTTTGTGCGCATACATTCGCAGGCAGCAGCACAGCCTGCATTGTGGTGTTGGACCGCCAGAGTCACCGTCTGCACACGGCCAACTTGGGGGACTCGGGCTTCCTGGTGGTTCGCGGGGGAGAGGTGGTTCACCGCTCCGATGAGCAGCAGCATTACTTCAACACGCCCTTCCAACTGTCCATTGCTCCGCCCGAGGCTGAGGGGGCCGTCCTCAGCGACAGGTACGCATAAACAGTTTGACCTGATCACTACAGGACTGGCCAACCCATTTACGGATTGGAGTTTTACCTTTTTTACCCCCATTGTCCGATTTTCCAACTTGTTGGTGGAAATTCCAACCATAATTTGACATTTTGACTTGTCATTTTGGAATGTCATGTTGGGAAGTCTTGTACGCCTGGAAGCACGCCAGCGCGAGTCCAGGGCGGGCGGGAACATGTCATGTGCGCCGTGCAGTCGGTGCGTTGTGGTAAACGGGGGGAGAGGCGCTTGCCTCCTGGAAAGACCTTGGTTCTTCCGGGCGAGTGCCCGGGCGAGTTGAGCGTGCTCCAGGCAAGGGAGGCCTTATGGAGCTTCTTTTCATATTGCAACTAAAATTGTCCACTACGTCCTGCGACAGGGCCGAATCTAAATGGTGGCCAAGACGGCCAGGACAAAATACATAAATACATCTCTTGATGTTTTTTTTTTTTCCCAGATTTTTTTTCCCTGCTGTTTTTACATACATACAATTTTCTTAGACAATTTGATAACTGCATGTTATTCACTCTAATGGCATACTTGCATTTAAATTTGTATAAATAAACAAACATGATTGCATTTTATGTTGCGCTGACTGTGCATGCCACCCCAAAGTCAGGTATTGTGACCATGGAAAAAAAAAATTCTGCCTCTGCAATGTGCATATACAGACTACGTGGGAAACAATACATTAGATCGTATCTTTATTATTGCTATTTATTTAACAATTTAACTTTGCTTCTCGACAAGAAAAAAAAACTGCTATGCACTGTGCAGTGTAGAGAATAAAGAATAAAAAAATTGTTGAATACAAAGAAGACAACTGGTTTTTGCCATGGATTTATTTCTCCAATGTTTGTGAAGTACCGTATTTTTCAGATTTTAAACCGCAATTTTTTTCCTCATGATTTGAGCCCTGCGGCTTATCTGTTGTTTTTTTATTTATATTTTTGCTAGCCACCAGCAATCAAATGTGTGTATCTGTTCGAGGTTTCAATTTATGGAACAACTGTGAAATAGAACTGAAAAGATGTTACTCAATGGCTGTGCTCAAAGAGTTTTAAAAATATATTATTTAAAAAAAAAAAAATCTAAATTGAATAAAAGAATGTATAACATTTTTTGATAAATTTGTGATGTAAATTTTATATGCAGTACTCAGTAGAAATGATTTTATTTGCGTATTTATGATTGTATATATGAATTATGTGCAATGTCTTTTTATGTTCACTAATCTATCAAACAAAAGGGGATTACAGGAGACAAAAAGGAGACAATTACTGTACAAAAAAATTAAATAACAAAAAGAAATTATGAACTTCCATCTTTTTGCGTAAATATCTCATGTCATATCTCATGCGCCTTATAGTCCAGTGCGGCTGATCCGTGACAAAAACCTTTTTTTTTTTTTTTTTTTTTTTTTGCTCACATCGCTGCGGTTTATACGTATACAGGTGCGGCTTATAGTCTGGAAAATACGGTAATGGCTTCAGGTCAGCAGCATTAGTTACTCTCATTCGACCTCGTGTTCTTGCGTCTTCTTAATCGATAAACATTCTGAATTGACCTGCGTCGGATATAAACTGATTTTCCTTGCCGACGTGCACAAGGGGTCAGAGTCAACCAAAACAAAAATGCATTTCACCGTGGTTGCTCTGTGACCAGTGCTTAGCAAAACAACGCGTTTAGTCAATGGACTGGACTGGACTGAGTGTCAGGGTCCACGCGCTGTTGCGTCTCATTGGCTTTGGTGTACCGTGCAGCAGGAGAAGTGCTGGACTGTACTATACCTAATGCCAGAATGGGCTTTGGGCGCTCGCCAGGCTTTCCTTCTCACCGGGTCAAAGTCTGTGTGACTGCATGCTGATAGGCCAAGTCGGCAGCCAATCTTGTCTTCAATTTTAGCTATATTACAGTATTGACGTTTTGTCTCCTTGTCTTGAGATCAGTTGGACTTGAATAGCCTTAAGTCCACTTGAGTGAGAATGAGCCCTTTCCTTCAACTTCACTCACATTGTGAAAGGTCCGATACAGCCCATATAGTCATTGAGTGCTTTGATACTTGATATGTCTTGGACTTCATGCAGGCTGCTGAAAATTGAGCAAGCTGGATGTAATCCAGATGATTAAGAAAAGAAAGACTCTGATTCTGCATTCATTCAAATCCTCCAGTAACTATTACTTTTCCGCTTTTTTCATTCCGTACTTGGAAAGTTTCCTTGTTAGCTTTAGTAGTAAAATGTAATTAGTTTTACAGTCAACTCGCATCGTGGACTCTGGTTGCTGTTTTTGCGTTGCCATGCGCGGATCTCCAATGGGTCCACTACAGAGGGCTTAAACAGACACTGGCAGACTATTTTTGGAAGAGTTCCTGTCTTGACAACACGCAAAGTTTCTACACAAGTGCGGTACCAGCCAAAAGTGAGGAAACACCTCCAAATTCAGTGTTTTGATTTATTTTTAATATATTTGCAAAGCCATTGCTAAAGCTGTCCACTCTTTGCCGCAACATGCGAGGAATCATTTTCTAAAGTTGGAAATGTTATTTGAACCAAAACATGTCATAGAATCTTCAAGGTATAAGCACCTTTGCACATCTTGGTATTTTCTCAGCTTCATCATGTGAAAGACGCTTTTATGAATGGAACTTTTCAGGTCACCATTGTGCATGACTCCCATTAATGCCTTGAATTTCTAGACCCCTTTCCTACTCTTTGGGACAATGCGTCCCACAGCTTTTCAAAAAATCTTAGTGGGTATAGGAATGGTAGCAATAAGATGAAATGGTATCCCAGCGGTTATCCCAGTAATATATGCCATGAGTTTTCATTTTCTTTGGGAGGGGATCAGTGGTGAAAGGGTTAATGTGTTTGCTTCCAAGGTTCTTATTGGTAGTGTACAACACTTCCTAATGGTTGGGTTGGGAACATAGCGTAAAGGGAATGTGCTCATAACGCTGTTAACAGTGTGGTTTGACTTTTAAATAGACATGTATATACAGTATTTGAAAACTAGTTAGCAGTGCAGTTTTCCCTGCCCGACTAAGCCGTTCCGTTTGTGTTTCTACATCCGTAGGCCAGACGCTGCTGACAGGTCTTCCTTTGACGTCCAGCTGGGTGACATCATCCTCACGGCCACCGATGGTCTGTTTGACAACATGCCCGACTACATGATCCTCCAGGAGCTGAAGAAACTCAAGGTGAGAAGCCTGACGGAGAGCGGTGCAAATGAGTCCGGCGGCCCCGCCTCTATGTATTACTTTCCTTTGTGTTCAGAACGCCAACTACGAGAGCATTCAGCAGACCGCCCGCAGTATTGCAGAGCAGGCCCACGACCTGGCCTACGACCCCAACTACATGTCACCTTTTGCGCAGTTTGCCTGTGACAATGGACTCAATGTTCGAGGTGTGTGTCTACTACCACAGTAACAGTGGGTTAAGAGCTGTGTATTATTCACTGTAAAAAAAATAGCATTATTGGAGGAAAATGGCTAAGTCCACATTTAATCTTTGTTCATTTTGTTAAAAATGAGTTGCCAGCATTAGTTTTAATGTGAATGTTTTTGTTGTTGTTTGTACCCAGGAGGGAAGCCAGATGACATCACAGTGCTGTTGTCCATAGTAGCAGAATACACTGACTAGGGACAACTGGGGAGGCTGTGACTTGGTGGACACTTTTGATTCCTGCTGGACAGGATGAAGGACTCTGATAACGTCAGACGTCAGTGTTCCCCCCCACCCCCCCATCCTCTCAGCATGCTGCAGCTGTCCTTTACCCCCAATCAGAGTTGACCAGGTAGATGCAAAAGCAGCAGCAGGCCAGGGGGAAAAAAAAGGCATGAACTTTGCTCCCTTGGTAATCCTTGTGCCGGTGATAATAGCCATCACACAACTGAGTGACTTATGAGTGTTTTGCGGACAAAGAGGATGTGTCCACTAACATGAGGGTTGTTGGACTCTTGCAAAAGGGAAGGAAACGCTTCACCCCTCATTTTGAGAAAGGAGCTTGCACAGGATGTGGCACCCTTCAGGCTGGATGAACAAATAGGTTAGGTATTAAGTGTTTTTCTTTTTTTTTTTATTAGTTATTGGCAAACTTTGCTAATGGATACGGGGAGCAGATATTTTATAGTTTTTGTAAATTTTTGCAAAAAAAAAAAAAGGAACACACACCCTTGAGCGAGGTTGAAACAATCTGATTCGTGAAAAAACAGTTGCCTTTTCTATATGTAATATTTAATACCACGATGCTCTGACATACTTGTTTTATTGTCACAAACAGGTGGTCTCCCTTTAATCTCACTGCTGTGAGTGCGCTGTGCATTTGTGTGTGTGAGGAAAAATTGCGATAATTGTGTATGAAGAGGATGTATACACTGGGCAAACGGTTGTCATGGTTTTAAACGCACAAAGCAGAAAACACGTATGGGGAAAACAGCAAGTGTGTTTTTTTTTTAACTATTTAATCAGATAGTTGACTTTAAACAGACTCCAAACCTCACAAGACATTTTCTGAGTGTTTCTAGGGCACCATAAGATGATACGTTTTAACTCTTTCAGTGCCAAGCCTTATCTGCAAAGACAACTCCTCGAGCGCCAGCCGATTTCGGGCATTTTGACACATCTTTCAAGGCCAACGGAATACTGTATTGTATGACTGTAGGTGGTAAATTGGTGATACCATACAAAAGATTGGATTACATTTTTTACCTAGAAAAAAGTACTCCGTTATTTAGTATTCACTGTTCGAAAATAGGTCATTTGGGTGACACCGAGCTATTTTGGGGAAAAGGAGAAAATGAAGTTTTTTTTTGTGAAAAGATGTTTTCTGCACAACAGTGATTTGGGCTTTTTTTTTAGGAGGATCTGAAACACCTCAACATTTCACCTTTGATAAAACATGACCAAAAACAATGAAAATGTTGTTTTTGATGGCAAAATTGCAGTTTGCGTATAACTAGTGCTCAATTCGATCATAATATTAATGGGAGCGATGGCCACAACTGTCATCTATCCATTCATTAAAAATCAAACATAGAATTCTTATTACTGGCACATAGCATTTTACATGGCGAAAATTCTCATCTATGGTACTGAAAGAGTTCAATGTGTTACAAATTATGAATTTACTGCACTATTTTAGTCCATTATTTCTGTCGGTTCTGTGATAAACATGTGCCTTGTATCGGATATTGATACTGGCAAATATAGTCCTCACTGTCATTGAGCACAAAGGCTCAAACTGTGTCGCCATGAGTTTGTTTTTTGTTTTTTTTCCCCCCATCATCTTGCTCCACGGTCTTCAAAAGACTGCGAGTATCATCTTTGCCCGGTCAAAAGCAAAGCGGAATAGTGATAAAGCCATCCCAGTTAAGGTTAGTGTTAGGGAGATTCCATTCCAAGATTGTATTTTTTTTATTATTATTATTAATAAGATTGACATTTAAAGGTAGCATTGCTTAAAACACAGCAGTGAATGCCAATTGAAAAAGCATAACATGTCAGAGGGCAATCTTGACTAGCCTTAACAAAGTGACAAAGCAATTTTGTGGGTTGGTTGTACAACTACTCCAGACTCCTCCTGCCCAGAAGAACTTCATCTTGATCCTCCAGACAAAAGTAGATCATGTCTTTATATTTTGGGTGTACATGTCAATGCAGATCTGCTGTCCAATATTTAAATAAAGACAATGGTATTTATTATTCTCTTGTTAGACATGACTGTGATTTTGCTTCAAATTGGCAAATGCACTCCTCAGAACAAATACTTTTTACTGTTCAATCATTGGAATGAAATAGGCAGTAATCCATGCAAAAGTAATAAATGCACTCCTCTAAGAATCTACATGAACAAAGTGGTTTGAAATGCCATCTTCCAGCTGGGAACCACATTCTTGAAAACCCATTTGAAATTCATACAGTTGAATATATTTGGTAACACTTTTTAGTACTGTGGACTTCTCCCAGGGTCTTCATCCTTCTCCATGTGACTGTCGCGAGCCAGAGCAGGGCAACTCTCTTCATCCTGCTCTGATGACAATGCCCCGAACAGGAGGGAGCAGACCTTTGGAAGCAAAGCAAGTGTTGATGAACGCAACCAATGTACGATTTCGACAGTGTTTAGCTATTTTAACCCCCGGGTGTCCGGGGATTTTTCAGTAGCCTGGCCTTATCACCTAACTCAAAATGTTTAATGGCAAAAACTAAAAATGAGAGTATTATGACTTTGTAGGATTTGACATTATGGGAGTCCATGCTAAACCAATCAACAAAATCATCGGAAAGGCTTGTAAACGTCATAAGTTGGCCGCTAGTGCCACCCGGTGGTTTTGGAGTGCTAACACAAAAAATTCCTATTGCGCCCCGTTTGCGAGTTGCCGTTGAAAACATTAATGCAATAATTGGGGCAAATGCATTGTCTTTTCAATATGTCCAAAATTGTGGAACCCTGGGTTACGGCGTCCCTAGCACACGTTTTTTTTCGCATTACGAAGAGGAATAGGAAGTTTTTTTTTTTTCTGTTCCCTTGCTACAGCATTTTTCCCGCTTTACGGCATCAAAAACAATTTAAAATTCAAACTTGAGGCATGCCACACTCATATGTCACTGGATACTACACGAAGATGCTGGTCTGCTATTGGTCGGTGTCACTAAAATGCCAATATGCTAAAGACTTGTTCTCGTGCGAGTGCTTACGTTTATTGTATTTATCGTGCATATTAGTGCTTAATTCAAACTTGAATTCTTTAGCCATGGGTCCAAAGCAAGTAGTGATGTTAAAGGGACAAGTAAGACGATTACCATGGAAACGAAGCAGGAGATAATCAAGAAATACAAAGCCATATTCCCTCACTAGAGAATATGGCCATAACTCACTCCAAAGGGAAATCAAATTTCATTTTTCCTTTATATATTTTTGATGTTATTTAAACATTTATATTATATATCAGTAGTACTTACTACACCATTTTGTTACTAGTTTTTGATATGTATACAACATTTTGATTTTTTTTTACCTGGGGTTTATACGCATTAGCCAATTACCATAGGTTTCTATTGGCCATCATCTGATGGTTTCGCCTTACAATCCCAACTCCGGAATGGCCTAATTTCATATGGAGGGTTCCACTGTATTTCCAATTTGGAGCGGCAGTAAATGCGACCGACATGGGCTAAATTTGACACCTTTAGGGTATACCTCCTGTTGGCAAGCATTTAGAAGGGACGGCATATTGAAAGTTGACTTGTTTTGACAATCTATGCAATATTTTAGCCTCCTTGTGTTTTTTTTGTGTTTGTCTTTGATATCACACATCAAAAACACCCAATAGCCCGATTAGGGTCAAAATTTCCCTCGGGTTAAAGAAAATGTTTTTTATTTTCACTTTTTTTTTTTTCTTCAGACCTTATTTTGGGATTAACAGAATGAATTTAAACAAGACCTTTGTACTTCCCAGTACAGCCCCTCAAATAGCACCACAATCCTGAATTGTGTCCCTCCACCATGGCATGAGCCAAAACTAAATGACGCAGCTCTGGGAACATTTACCGTGGGGGAGGTGGAACTTGAGGAGTCAAGTGCGAGAAGCTTGCGCTTGCGAAGCGCCAGCAGAGGCGTAGACGGGCTGATGGGGCTGCCCTGGCTGGATGCAACCACTTCCATGGCGGCATGACAATTGAGAGGCTTATCTCTGGCTGCATCCTGTGTACGCCTGTCGAGCCAAAACAGGTTTCCACAAGGAAGGGACGTGTTACGTAATGTATTTGTAAAGAATATCGTCAACTATAGTTTGCAATTGGTTGAGTTCAATCATGTGATACAGGGAACAGTCATGGGGCATTAATCACTGTAAACATTGTTGCCTTGGAAGACTAAGCAGACATGAGCAAGTGGGTCCAAATGCCAAAAAGCCAACAGCAGTGAATGTGGAATGTTTGCAGACTTGAAACTCATTTGAAAGAAAAAAGACAAAAGACTAGAATCAATTTACAGTAGTGTCCTGGAGGGGACACTACATAACAAGGCATAATAAGTTCGAAAGCACTTACTGTAAGTGTTTTTATTACAAATTAAGGCATAGACAGCGAGCTTTTTTGTCTGTTTTTTTCTGTAGGGTTACATGCAAATTGTGTGTTTTTTGCACTCTTCGATCTTAAACACAGCTCAACTAGATTTGTGTCACTCAACGTAGCTGCCCCAAAGGGGGGGGGTCTTTGTTTTTGTCATGTGTTTTTTCAGGCACCTTGATGCGCTTGTTTTTTTTCTGTTTTAGTCTAAGCTGTAACCTGTATATATGCTGTAAAAAATAAAAAGTTGTTGAAAGTTGATGTACAGTATATTGATTTTGTTGTTCATGTTAAAAAGGACACAGGTTTAGGTATTCTTATCCAATTTTTATAGATGATATTGTAATTTATAGTAAGTGAGTCGGGGGGGCCGCAAAAAGTTTTCTCTTACTTGGGCAGGCTTGGCAAAATTGAATTGAGAAGCACTGAATTAATGCAAGAAAGGCCTGTTGTGTCATTAGACTTCTGAAAGCCAAAATGACTATTTTCTGGTGGTCACATGGCATCTTGAGTTTTGTGAAATACTGGATTTTTTTTTTTTTTTTGGTGGGGGACGAATAAAGGACAACCATTTCACTTTGTGTGGCGTCTACGAGAAGAACATACTTTTTGAAACAAATGATTGAAATGAATGGACTTTCCCTCAATAATCAAGCTTTTGATGTACTTGTCGCAAAAATCAGATATAGGCATGAAGCAAAACCCAAAGAGTAAATCCAGCCTACGGTGGAAAACATAGCCGTGAAGCTTCCATTGTCGAGCCCTCGAGTGCCCTACTTGTCTCCGTCACAGACGCAAGGCTGCCTGGCCTGTAACGCTACACCCACTTAAGAATCTAAAAGGAGCCAATGAGAGGCAAATAGCATGACGGAGTGCCAGGAGAGCGCCTCAGGTCCATCGCAGCGGGAAGAGTCGTTAAAGCTGCTTAAGACACAGCCACGGCAGACTTGCGTTAGGCTCGTCGCGTGACGTCTCTTGCGTATCACACATATCGCACAGGCACTTTCGCAGGGGCGCATTTCGAGCGACGTTGTGGTATCATACCTAGATGAAGATAGCTGAGAGCTATTAATTGGTTGGGAGGGGCCTCCGCTGTCAATCAGAGTCGCCAGAACCACAGTGGCCTCCAAGACGGTGTCCTCCACAGAAAAGCACACAGGACTGAAAAGACGAAGCGACGGCTGTGCTCAAAAATGTCCGCTTGCCCGCTGCCAGTGTGTTGCATCAAAACTCACCCACCCGCAGCACCAAAATGGACGGCGACCGGTAGGCAGTGCATTTCTGCAAAGGACAGCAAACCCTTCAAAAGACGAAGATGAATGGCATTTGAGAGGGCGCTTGTTACAAAAATCTGCGGCGGTGCCGCACAGCAGGCCATCACGGGACACATTGCAAGACGTTAGTGATGCTAGTTGCAGGCGTTCATGCGGATCAAGTCTGCCTAATTGGACTAACGCCTGGCCCTTTAACTGTACTTGGGAGTTTTCAAAGCCAAATTCTACTATTACTATGTTTGTTGGTGAATAAAAAGGGCACGCATGTTTGCCTTAAATGATGGTTTGCAATGAGGGTCCTTGGAATATTTGCTTTCTAAAAGGGTTCCCTGACTCCAACACTGCATGCAAGAAATACAAGGAGAAACTGGAACACCATGTCCAGATTTGCATGAAAAGCGGCAAGTCAATCACATGACCAGTCCCCACCCAACACCCGACTCTCATGTGACGGACGTCCACAAATAGCCGCGTTACCCTCAGCTCCTTCAGACAAAAGGTTATGGCCGAGTCTCCTCCGCACAGAAAATAGTCAAACTCGTCCGGGTGTAAGGACATCTCGGTGTACATCATCTTCATGTGATCTGTGACAAAAATACAGCCAGTCGCAGTCATACCTTTGTGTCAATCTGATCATTCTCACGAGGTCTTCACAATTTAAAGATAGCGCACCGTCTCCTTCATCGTGGTAATTCCTCAAACTGACTCGAAGAGGACTTATGTAGAGGGTGACTTCCTCCTGAGACCTTGGGAAATGCATCACCATGTTTGCAAGGAGCCTGTCGAGCAGAGGGCCTGGATTACAAATGCATGATCATTCATCAAGATAGGCATCTAACTTTCTCACCAGGTGGACGTAAAACACGTTTGAATGGTAAATTCTACTATTTATAGTAGAATGGGCATGAGGTGTAAAATCATTTTCTACTTATTGTTGTCCAGGCAGGCAGGCAGACAGACCAATGAACACGTACACCCCCAGACACAGAAGTGCTTGCCTGGCAGGACCTTTTAGCACATTAGGACAGAGATGTGAATCGAACACAGCCTGCAGAGCTGCACTCTCCTGGTAACGCAGGTTGTGAGTTTTCGTTAGGCCTGGGAAAAAAGATGGCATCGAGATATACGCTTTACAGTCAGGGAGAACATCCCCACCGCGCGGTGAAGACTTGAACTACACTTACCGTGCCTACAGGCAAATTGAATCATGACCGTGTCATCCGGGATGCCGAATGACAGCTGGCATCGCTCCACATTCCGCTCAGTAGAAGTCAAACATCGAAAAAGTGGCAGCAAAGACTCCAATGCACAGTGAAAAAGAACAATGCATTCCATCAGGCTGGGTGGGGATGTATGCTATCGACCTTCTCGTTTACGCGTTACCTTCACGAGCAGCTTGCAGTTACTGGCCTGGTGTGATGCCAGGCTGTACTTGTGGAAGAACATTGGCGAGAAGAAGAAGCGGGCGTATGCCGACTGAGACAAATTTAATGATCTCAGAGCCAGCTGTAAATAAGTACATATATAAATACATATATAAAAATGAAAAGTACAACATTCGTAGCAAATCAGATATCGAGCCCCACTCACCCCTTTGACAGTAGGATCCAACCAAAGCTCATCTCCAATTCGTGAAAGTGCATGAATGGCCTTTCCAAAAACTGAAACATCCACCGTTAGGGGTGATATGGAATCAAAAACTTTCGTTGCGTCATTTAGGCTAGCTCATACTGTACTGTATGATTAGTGTCGTGATAGCATGCTAGCTCGTAGAAAAGATAAGCATGACAACAGAACTTAAAAGCTACAACTCCGGTTTGAATAATTAAAATTCAAGTTTCGCAACTGTATATTAACAACCTATAGTTTTTGACAAAATATTACCTTTTATACAGTTGCCTTCAAGACTGCAGTTCATTTTCACAAAACGACTGCTTAACGAGCCATTCAAACGTGCGTGTTAAAAATCAGGCATAAAATGCGTGCTGAGTTTGATCACGGCTGGGATTTTCTTAATCATCTGTCTCTTTCATGTTGTTGTTTAGAAATACATTTCAACATTGATTTATTGAGATATAGCCTACTTGTAATTTGGCTATTTAGAGGGACTTGAAAGGAACTTAGCCATCAGATGTTTATTCCACAATAAACATAAGATGGTCACACAATCCATAGACGGTGCAATTGTCAATAATGTAAGCATAAATACTTGAATAGAAAATATTTTCTTGGAATCTTGAGTAGACTTTCGAGTCAAGTTGCTAACTTGAAAAGCAGCATTAGAATCACAAATGCTGAAAGGCAAGTTGAAGATGTTGGTAAACAACCTGTAAGAAGAACAAATATCTTTAAACATTTAAAATAACATTTTGTAGAAAATTTCACTTTATGAAAATATTGCTAGTGTTTGAGTGAACCCACCTTTGTTCATTTCTTCTAAAAGTCACCCACACAAGCAAATCTATGTTGTTGGCCAGTCAATGCTATTTTGTTTTAAAAATTGGTCTGAGTGTCAAAAATTACTGTGTAGTAGATTTGGGGATTCTGTCACGTTGATTGAGGAGTCTTATTGGGCATTTTTGGCCTGTGGAACTCCAGAGACAGTTGACAGTTACTGATAAAGTGGGCAGTTGCCTCTGCAAAAACTCCAGTGTGGGAGGGGTTGGTGACGGCTTCGAGGAAATTCTGGTCCACAAGCTGACGTCTCAGAAGGGTAATGCAGTGCATTATTAACACTGTGTACAGTGGAGATGGGGTTCTGCTGACCGCAACTCGGTACGTCTTGAGCCAGCGGGTAGGGTACTTCAAAGACCTAATCAATTCTATCAAGTCAAATCATCCTTTTAGGAGCTGAGTCTGAAAACTCCGAAGTGGACACCCCTTTCTCTGGACTGAAGTTGCCGAGGTGGACAAATCACTCCTCGGTGGCAAGGTCCCGGGGGTGGATGAGATCAGCCCGGTGTTCCTAGAGGCTCTGGATGTTGTAGGGCTGTCCTGGCTGACACGCCGATGCAATTTCGCTTGGACGTCAGGGACAGTGTCCCTGGGTTGGCAGATCAGGTTGGTGGTCCCACTTTTTAAGGAAGGGGGACTGGAGGGTGTGTTCCAACTACAGAGGGATCACACTCCTCAGCCTCCCCGGTAGGGTCTACGTATTCAGGGGTGCTGGAGAGGAGGGTCCGTCAGAAAGTCCAACCTCAGATTCAGGAGGAGCAGTGTGGTTTTTGTCCCGGCCGTGGAACAGTGGACCAGCTCTACACCCTCGGCAGGATCCTCAAGGATGCATGGGAATTCGTCCAACCGATTTTGTGGACTTGGAAAAAGGCGTTCGACAGTGTCCTTAGAGGAGTCCTGTGGGGAAGTGCTTGGGGAGTACAGGGTACCGAACACGTTTTAATGGGCTGTTGGGTCCCTGCACCACCAATGTCAGAGTTTGGTCAGCCTTGGTGGCTGTAAGTCAAATTTGTTTCCAGTGAGGGTTGGACTCCGCCAAGGGTGCCCTTCATCCTTCATCGATTCCTCCTGTTATCTTCATAGACATAATTTCTGGGTGCAACTAATGCGTTGAGGGGGTCCGGTTTGGGGGTTTTCAGCATCGCATCACTGCTATTTGCGAATAATGTGGTGCTGTTGGCTTTTTCAGCCCCTCAACTTTCAATTTAGCGGTTCGCAGCCGAGTGTGAAGCGGCTTCAATAAGGATCATCACCTCCAAATCTGAAACCATGGTCCTCAACCCTAACCCTAACTCTAACCACTGTACACAAAATCTTTACACAAAATCTTTACACTACAAATAATCTCCTTCTCAACAACACTAGCAATGAGATGTGATGCATCATAAAATGAGTAGTCATCCGCTTTTGGCAGTGCTCTAAATTTATAGAACTTGAGGGTTGTAGAACAAGGTGTCGAACTTTTGTCAGCACAGAAAAAAAAGTCTCGTGTTAAAGTTCAAAGAAAGCAGTCAATTTACACACTTTATTGAGCATCATGTCCAATACACATTGTTTTGACACAAAATGGAAAACGAAACAAGTAGCAACATTATAGGGTGGGTTACCTGGACACCATTCTCAGAGCGTATTGCTTGATGTTTGAAAAAAATGCACCGAATCCGTGCAAATACAGTGAACACCGGTCAGAGGTCATGGTAGGTTTCGAAATCTTGACGTAAAACATTGACAGCAGTCACCTAATCGTCAAGTTTGGGAGAATACATCACAATCAACCATGATGTACAATGTAAGTGGTGTCCTTCACATATTCAACTCATTCAAACCTGATTGCATGCGCCAAAAGGTGGAGTTAGTTTATCTTAATCGGTTTGTGTTGGTTTTGATGCCATGGCGACTCCACAATCGAGGGGGAAATGGCTGTTTATTTGACCAGTGAACTGTATTTAAAAGTAAAAGGCTTATGCAGGATTGCGTTTCTCCAACGACAAAGGCTTGATTGTGCCAGCCTTATGTGAAAAACAACCAAAAATTCTTAACGTAATACATGTGCCAGGAAAAACTGAAGGTGAAAGTTTTGCCTGTGGTTCTAGCTAAGATTCTCAGCAACTAAAACCAAACAAATGTGAAAGGTGTTACCCACAGAGAAAGCCCTATGTGCAACAACAAACTATCAGCTAATCCAATTCAACAACGGAGCCCCCGAAACGTCCCCACAACGAGAACTCAACAACCAGATTGAGGTAAATTCAGATGCCACAGCAGTGCACGCTACACAGCCAGAATGATCACAGCATGTAGACTCCCCCCACTCGATCCTTTTTTGGTTGCGGTAGTTGAACGAAATCTTCAATGACCAAGAAGAAAGGGCCACGAGGAATATTACAAGTCTATCCCACCGAGCGCTAATTGCAACATCACATCAGTTTAATCCTGAGAAGTCGGCACAAACCTAGTGTAATGTTAGCCATGCTTGTGCATATGAGAAGCTCGCGGCTCCCAAATCAAGAGTCGGCCATTCCGTTCACAATGGCAAATAGCGACAAAACGCAAGCGAGCTTGAATGGATCGTGCACGTTGCTAAAACCCCCGCATATAGAGCTAATGCTAACAGGTGGCAAAAGAAGACAAAGTGTAAGTGCCACAAAAATGCCATATGCTCTCCTTCTGAGCAGTAAGCAGAATGAGGCAGTAAAGCCAAAAGAAAAGGCAACGAGAAGTCAATGACAGTGTTAAAAACCACAATCACATCTATGACGGAACAGATGTATGCCGGGCTGGCGTGTACACAATGTAGATGAGAATGAGAGGGCAGGGATGAGGATGTAAAGGTAACAGGCTTTCATTTGTTCAACTCAATCTTGACCACTAAATTGCATAAGAAACCTGGTAGTATAAAGTAGAAACTGTTCAGCAGCAGATAAAAAAAGCAAGATAATTTACAGTAGTGACATATTTTACATCATTAGGTTTTCCAAAATAAATAAGATTAAATATACAATTCCAGGTAGGAAGTAGGTGAATTTCGCTGGTAGTGTTCTCAAATTTACTCTTCTTGAACAAGCGACAGCCGCTTGCAGAAGCCAGGTTGAAAGCCAACCAATTCCTTTTGTCTTGTAAAACAAGGGGCACAGAATTCAGAATGTTTCCCTCTGGAGGAGTTTCCTTAATCTGAGGGAGGAAAGAAAAAAGGAATTACGATCATGGTCTCGGATTACACGGGGAATTTGCATGCAATATTTTTAATGACAAAAACAATTCGCATTCATTATGGGAATTCATGCAGTACCCACCCCAATTCTAAGCAAAGATGAGCTACGGGGCTGATTGAGAATACCGTAATTCCCCAAATAAGACACACTTTTTCCCCCCCAAAATGAAGGGCAAAAGTATGGGTGTGTCCTAAAAACCAGAGGTCTCCAGGCGCTAGTTCATTATTTTGGGTGCAGTCTGAAAGCGATTTTATTTAGAAAAAAACTTTATTTTGAAAACTCCAGATTCTTTTGAATTATCAGGCACTCAAGCATCGAGATTTCACTCACAAATAAGTTAAATGAGTGAGACGTCTTGTCAAGAAACAGGTGACGCGCCTACAACTTGAAAGAATAAGAAAGCTTTTAACAGGCAACTACGAGTGCACTGGTTAGAGAACACAGATTCCATGAGTGTATTCCATTACACTTGTTTATTAATTGTGGTCTTTTGGTATATACACACACAATCATAAACTTGGTGGAACACGGATGCCGCGCAACCTTGGGTATTCATAGCAAAAAGAATTCGAGGGAAAAGAGAAACAACTGCTTCGAGCGCACACTGATGAGGCGTTTGCTGACCGCTCGCATGGTGGGAAATTTCAAACACCTACTGCGCAACAAATACAGCGGGCCCCCGGTTTACGAGATTAATCCGTTCCGCGGTTGGGATAGTAATGCGAAGTCGCCATATGGCGGGCAATTCAAACATGTAAATTAGCTAACGCGTGTAAAACCCCAGGTAAAAGCATGAAAATTGGTATCAAAATAGTATATGTAGTAAGTGCATCTTACATATAATATACGGGTACAGTATACAATGAAATACCATAAATCAAAAATATATAAAGGGTTTATTTATCCTTGAGTGACGCGTCGAGCTTGTAATGGCCATATTCCCTAGCGAGTGAGAAAGCGCTTTTCGCCGCGCTCCATCGTCATCAGGCGAAAAAGAACACAACTGACCGGTCAATAGATATTGCTTCTTTGTAGAGCCGTTATTGCGTAATGAAGAAGCAGCAAATCCAAAACGTGTATGTTGACGTGTACAGCGCACGAAAAGGAACCATCCGAGAAGTATTCACTGCAGAAATGAAAAAGCTTGACTTAAAGACTTCTGCGCGCTTACCCCGGAATTCACATCACGCCTCTAGTCGAAAGCCATCTCTTGACTTTTTCTTACGCAACGAGCCACCTTTCTCTTGAATTCACCGTTGGGGTCCTCCCTCCACTCTTTCTGTGAAGCAAACGTGCAACCTCTGATGACATCTCAGATGTCAACATCACAACAAGGATGACTCCCAGCGTACAAGTTCAACTCACCGCAGCATCTACATTTGCCGGTGAATCACTGTTGGGGTCTGCCAGCATGGAGATAACACTAATCATGATTGTCTCAACCGTGTGGATGGGCAGCCAGCGTTCTTCGGGCTTCTCGTAGCCAAATTTATCCTCTCCGGGCTCGTGCAGGATGGAGATGCACACGTCCCCGTTTTTTGCAACTGTTTGGGTACACATTTTCAAACAGCTGTATAAGGTGGCCTTGATGTGACATGCAGAATAGCTAACGGCTCGCACAGATGACAAGTCACGGTTGACCTTTTGTAAATCAAATTTCCACTCCTCAGAGGCGGAACTAAAAAAAAAAACCCAAAACATTCATTTGGCTCATTCAGTTTCACTCCCACTCCAATAGAAATTCTTTAGCGCGCACATATTTATGAAAGAATTATATCATCAATGGCAGTGCCCGGTGGACAATAAGCAAGAAAGAATTCCAGAGGCATGAAACAACTTTGGGGTGAACTAAAGCAGAGGCATGCAACATCAGTAATCTTGTACCAGTCAAATTCTGTATTGGATTAAAGGACAAAAGCACAACAAAATAGAGCTTCTGTTCGATGAGGAGGCCTGCATGTGACAACAGAGCATTTACCATTTGGGTGCCAGATTTCAGTTATGAACTTCATCTTTGGAGGTCGAAGAGGATAATCATACGGGAAGGTGAGATAAGCTTTGAAAAACCCTCCTTCACTGCAATGGAAAGGATACCAAAGTTAAATGTTTTGGGAATGAATAATGAAAAATGTCGAAGAAAAAATACTGACGTACAAGAGCGTATCTTGGGGACCAATAATCACAACTTCCCATTTATATATGTCATCATCATCTATCAGACCCGCCGAAAAGCCCTCCACGGGGTTCTTGTTGAGCTCTGAAAAAAGAACAGAAAAGATGTTTTGAATGATCGAGTAGAAAATGGCTCCCATTAACCACGAAAGACAAGGGAAAACTACATACTATGTATGGCTGGATTTATAGTGTATCCGTATGTAATCACGTACATATGTGCACTGTCACAAATAGTCAAAGCTGTCAATAATGTGGATTATGTAAATTACATGTAAATATGTTTTCCCATCGGGCAGCACGGTGGTTGAGTGGTTTGCACGTCTACCTCGCGGTTCAGAGCACCCGGGTTCAATTCCAGCTCGCCCCGGCCTACCCGTATGGAGTTTGCATGTTCCCAAACGATCCGAATCTCTCGGTTGCTTGTGAATGTCTTTGTGGATTACAGAGCCGATCCGGGGGAAACAAAAGTTGTCTGCCGTACGGTACGGGACCGATTTGAGCAAATTTCGGAAAACAAAGAAGGAATTTCTATCTCATTGGTTCACCTTCTAGTCTTGTTCCATTCGAATTCAAATTTCAAGATAACCCTCACTTTACTTTTCTGCAGATGTAATGTCGTATTTGTTTGCCGGTGCACAAACGAGGTCCAGCACAGACCATCATCACAGTTCTCTGCAACCATATCTAGCATGCTAGTTGTGGTTTTGTGTCTGTTTTTTTCTTTGTTTTTAAAGATGATCTGTGGCAGCACTTGGATGATGAAATGGGGAGACTTGGAAGAAGCCCAACTGCAGATGCATTATTTGAAGTGTGGCGATACTTTGGAAAGGGAAAGAAATAATGGACTCAAGATTCTCTGGTATACTGGAAGAGGCAGCGTATTGTTGTTATTAGTTGACTAATCAAAAAATAATAACCCTGATTAATTAACTACAGGAGAAATACAGGATGTTTTAATGACTTTCAAATCACCTGTCAGTTTATCAGTTTTCCAGTTAAAGGATGGTAAGATTTTGTTGAAGACTGACACTTTCTGTGAACACAGGAAAAAAAAAACTGCTATTCATCATATTTTTTGGAACATGTTTTGATTTCATAATATTGTTTACATTATTTTATTCCAAATATAAATTACAATATGATAAATACAAAAAATCATTCACGTTTTTTTAAATATATATATTTTTTATAAAAACATTAGCTGTATGCATTTAGTTGAACTAACCATTGGCACAGCTGTAGCATTGTCTCAGCGGTGACCGCTTCTTTTCCTTTCGACTTTTTTTTTTTTTTTTTTTTTTAACTCTGTTGCTGGATACTATAAACGTGTGTGCTTAATGTTAGATTACAGTACAAATTGAGTTCCAGCGAGTTTTCATTGCACTTTCATCGTGCCGGAAAAGATAGCCAACCCGTGGGACCTTTGTGGCTTGTTGAGCCTGGCAGCGTGTAAAGGCAACATAAAAAACTATGCAGAATTATGGCTAAACTAAATGCGAAATTGACTCTGCTAAAGTGACTATTTCTGACTGTATCTGCTGTAATATAAACGTCCACGGCCTCAATCCGGATAAGCGGTAAAAATAAATCAGTGAATGAATAGATGGATGTTCCACTGCTCTACTACAGCGAACTCTCACAACTTTGCGGTTCCACTTTCGCGGATACGCCACATCACTGAGTTTTTTTTTTTTCCCATTACGCGGACTCACCACATTGCAGATTTTTTTCCATTACGCAGATTCACGACTTTAATGATTTTTTTTTCATTACACCTTGAATTTTTGCAATAGCCCCCAAGCGTGCTGCTCCCGCAAAGGCTTGTACTGAGCCTATACGCCATCATAAAATGATGACAATTGCTGAGAAGGTGATACTTCTCCAAGGGAGAAGTTAGACGGCTGTGGCCCGCCATTTGGGAGTGAACGAATCCACCGCTGGCTACATTAAGGACGAGGCGAACATTAGAAGACGGCTGCCATCACCTTTGGCAATTCAGCCAAGCCAGTTGTTACGACTCGTAATAAAACGGTCGTCCGTATGGAAGCTGCTTTAGCAATCTGGATTGTTGACTGCCGACAGAAGAAGCCCTTTCTTTTGAAGTCTCGCGCAGTTGCGGTCATATTAGTAGCGGCCAAGGCGTTGAATTGAAGTCTAATCTTGAATTGAAGTCTCGCACAGCTGCGGTCATATTAGCAGCGGCCTGGACATTGAATTAAAGTCTAATCTGTACATGATCAAAGATGACTACGATGGAGAGTTTACACTTGAAATAACATTTTATTATAAAAGAAATCTAGGGAAGAGGTTTCCAATGGTCCGGTGAACATCGTCTTTGCTCTTCTAGTCTCTGCCTACTGTGTGTTGACAACAAGAGCGCCAGGGTGTGGTTCATAAGGTTTAATAATTTAAGATTTCAGTAAATGTGTACTGCAGTAATATTTGATTTTTCACGTTTAAAAAAAAAAAAATCATTTTTTTTTTTTTTAAGTGAAAAGTGGGGGTGCTACTTCGAGGATTTTTTAGGTAGAGAGGCTGGTGCCGGAACATACCTTCCGCGAAAAACAAGGGTTCACTGTATTTCTATTTAGCAAGTAACAGATTTATTTCATTTTAAACTACTGTGAAGACAGACTAAGCGGGAACGTCATTGTATAAGCAACACGGACACTACATACGGATGTCCGCTGATGAGCGGGACTCGCATTTGCGGTCGCTGCACGATGAATGCCCGCAATATAGTCAACGACTGGAAGAAAAAGCCACCTGGACAATTAGTTTGCGATATGGAGTCAGCATCAACGACCTGCGTTTGTCCACATAAAACAAAAGTCTCGAACGAGCAACATTGAGGATAATCGCATGAATGTTTGGTTTATTTGTTGACACTATTAAATTTTACATTTAGAAACGCTGTGATTTGTAACGCTAATTCAGTAGGTAAACATGATTAAAGCTGATAGGTCTCTGTAATGATAATTCCTTTGTTCTGTCAGCTAACTAGTGACGAAGTCGCTAGCCTGTTAGCAATACTACGTAGCGACTGTTCTGGTTTATTAAATGTTAAGTCTAGCCATGCTGAGTGTGAAATTTTGTTTCTCACCACACGCCAATAACGATAAACGGATGTTCGTACAATCAGAAGCCACTGTGTTCAATTTACATTTTTAGGCTTCAGATGATAGCTTACGTGGCTAACCCAATAACGTAGCTCATAGCTACGTAAACTTTATATTCGACTAGTTTCCCCAGTACATAATGATCATCTTTTTACCTGCAAGTTGTTTTCGGAGAAGCAACGCTGATTGTTCGGTCATGGTATGTGCACGTTATGGAAAAAACGGTTTTTATAAATACTCCCAGGTAAATTAAAGCTAGCCCAGATTTGCTGCGTGCTGCCGATTTCCCCCTGTGTGTTTTGACACGGTTCAGCTGCTGGCTTCTGCTCTGCGCATGCGTGCATATTATTATTGACGGTTTGCGAGTACGCCTACAGTCCGCGTCGCATTCAGAAAGATGACAACGGTGCTTTCCATCTTTACCTCAGCCCGTGTGTACATCCTAGGATGCGGCCGTGTTGGAAAAGCCACTCAGTAATAAGCACTTTTTCTTTAAAAGACAAAGTAATTAACAGAATCAACAATTGTAAAAGAGTCACCACAAGCAATGGAATTCAATGAGATACAAGTTAAGGTATGTTTTGTCATCTAAGTTTGCTCAGAAAACATGGCACCCAAAACGATCAAACGCTATTTCTGGTTCTTCAAATATTGTATGTTTATATAGTACGTACAATTCCTTAATTGTCCCAGTGGAATTAGTTTTTTTTTCAAACCTGAAATTTCTTGCAAGTTGTTTTCGATTACAAAAACTGGATCACATTTACGTGATCAGCCTCGAATCATTTGAATCCAGCGTGTAACCTTTAATGCAGTATTAAGATGCAGATCAAGCGTATGCACACTGTGAGTGTTTAGCGTTAAGTTAAATGACTACATTTGATAGGTGTAAATGTATAAGCGTTGAGCGTTGTGTTCAATTCTTAAAGCGCTTTTAAGTGCATTCGTTACTATTTACCAAATCGTTGAATCGAGACAAAGAGCGCCGTATATTTCGATGTGCACGTAAATGCAGCATTCCCCCTTATGCGGAAGAGAGGTCATCGGGCGCCATTTTTAATACACCACAACAGAGTTAGCAATTTAGCGAGGCAGCATTAGCTGTTTATAAACTGAAACTTTCAATACAAATCTTAATCCCGAATAAAACTTAATCATTAGCAAAAATGAATGTAGTGGATCACGTGCGAGATATGGCCGCCGCTGGTCTCCACTCCAACGTCAGGATATTGAGCAGCTTGATGTTGACGATGAGTAATAACAATCCGTAAGTATGTAAATTCGGGGTCCGTCTATTTTGCGCATATATAGCTGACATATCTTCGGTTTTTAGTCCCCACAATTAATGCATTGCTCATTGGTTGACATTAGCCTACATAGGGCATCACTAAAATCGTTAACGGTTTTCAGTTACGCAAGTACCGCACGCATAGTGAAATGAAAACATTATTGAGCATAACAACAAAGAAATTATTGCTTTTGTAAAAGTGCAAACGGTGACTTAAAATGTGATGCGTGACTCGCATGCCTTACTGGACTGAATATGTGTCTAATGTAAATATGACGATTTTTATTGGCTATTTTCAAAAAGGAGTCAAAAGAAACATTCTGACTGTTCCTTTTCACTAAAGCATTCCATTTTCACAAAGTAAATTGTATTATGTCGTACACTGTTACTTGTGAGGATTTATTACAACAAACTAAGGCCATTCACCTGAATTTGTATCTGTTTTGATTCCAAGAGAGCTTTTCTCACCTGCTCAAAAGTACCAGCTGTTGGTTTACCATGCTGATGCCATCTTCCACGATAAAGAGTATCGGAACGCTGCCTGTAAATACAGCATGGCACTGCAACAGAAGAAGGTGCTCAGCAAAACATCCAAAGTTCGTACCTCTGCAGGTGGAACTGCGGCAAACCTTCAGGCACAGGTATGGGTATCAAAAACGTTATTTGTAGACTGCAGTAAATCGGAAAAAAAAGAACTCTGTTAGTCAGCACTGCAGTTCCCAATTCACCGTCAATGTTTGTTTTGTATTTCTTTACGTTATAATATATAGATCACATTTCAAGAAACACCAATTCAATATGAAATACAGTGTATCAAGAAAATCAATAATAATACAATAATTGGATGTCGCATACTGCTTAGCTTGCCTGGTATTGTGAGTGACCAACACATTCTTCCACAAGTCTCCATCACCAATTCCTTTCCTTGTTTTGTGAACACATCTTTAATGGGCCATAAAAAAAAAAAAAAAAAAAAAAAAAAAAAAAAAAAATATATATATATATATATATATATATATATATATATATATATATATATATATATAATCTCCAATGGTCTATACCTCTAATGGTCTATACCAGCTTGGTGCCCATGAACTCGACATAGCCATCAAGGACCAAAAGCCTGCTGACTCAACATTTCTGGAGCATTGTGATTTGCTCAGTTGAAAATGCAAACACTTGCAGTGAATTTCCGATTCCCTGTTTTCCCCTTTTCTACTGCCATGGCACATATCCAAATTCCATTGTGTAGCCCCCCCTCCCCCGAATCATAATTATGTCTGTCCTTGATGAATGGCTTAAAACGACCTAAGAATCATCTGGTGAGAAATCGTTTTTTTTTTTTTCATGGCGCTCGTATGTTAATCATTTTTTCGTAAGCATGTACTCCTTACCCAGTCCGTTTGTATGTACTTTGTTTTTCAGAGTTTACCATCAGAGATTGAAGTGAAATACAAGATAGCTGAATGTTATACAATTTTGAAACTGGATAAAGATGCCATCGCAGTCCTTGATGGGATTCCTTCTCGGCAGAGGACTCCGAAGGTGGGTGTCTTACATTGAGTCATTGTAAAGTAGAGCACATTTTAGTATTTAAAACAAGAGGCACATGATACAGTAGACAGAGCTCAGCATCCCATAATACTACTCCTGTAGTAACCTCAATCAAAGGATGCCGCAAAGTGTTTTAGCACAGATTCTTTTTTTTTTTCGCGCAAAGTTAAATTCTGGATCGGCTCATCTGATTGTTGTTACCGTTCGGCCCTAGATCAACATGATGCTAGCCAACCTGTACAGGAAAGCCGGCCAGGAGCGTTCTGCAGTGACGAGCTACAAAGAAGTTCTCCGACAGTGCCCCCTCGCCTTAGATGCAATTATTGGTATGCAGGACCGCAACACTTCCCGCTGCTACCGCCTGCCGTCTTGTTTGTAACCACAGAAGTTTGCCTCTTTGCTTGCCCCCACAGGCCTTCTGTCTTTATCAGTCAGAGGAGCTGAAGTGGCATCCATGACCATGGATGTTATCCAGAGCGTCCCCAACCTGGACTGGCTTTCTGTTTGGATCAAGGCGTACGCCTTCATACATGCAGGTGACAATCAAAGGGCCATCAACACCATTTGGTAAGCAAAGACTGATCACTTTATCACGTCACATTCATAGTCTTGAATCTTGGATTTTCTCTCACCTGGTGCTTGGAGGAGGGAGCGTGTAGCTTCAATTCTGGCCTTCCTTCACTATGCATTTTAAAGTTCATTTTAGGGTTATTTCATTGTTTTCTAATCTACTAAATGCCTTCAAACCATCTTTTCTCTCTGAGATCCTACACCCCTATACTTAGGCCCCGATGATAAAGCGGAGGCTCAGAGTTGGATTGATCCTTTTCCATTGTCGGTCCCTTCATCTGGAATGACCTTTTGTTAAATGTTAGCCAACCGCCCCTCAGTGTTGATTTTTTTTTTTAAAACTTGTCTTAAAACTTATTTTTGTACTATTGCTTTTCATGCAGGAGTATTTTATGGCATGTGTTGCATTGTGTTATGAAGTTATTTTTTATTCATTTAATGTTTTTCTGTCTTTGTTTTGGTATGACTGTTTTTCGCTCCAATGCAACAGTGGTTATTCTAAAGTGCTTTATATAAAAAGTCACAAACAGTTTCAGAAGTAGGCCAATGGGAGAAAAGCAGTTTGATTGTGTACATTAATCTTGGATTGGGGAAGGCCCTCCAGACACATAACTATTTTTACACGATTAAACAAAAAAAAAAAAGCAATTTTCCTTAAGTCCCCATTAACAAAACCAACTTTAAGACAAGCGGATATTGAGACATGAAAATCGATTTCCTCTATGTCCTTTCCACTTATAATTTACCAATACTGTACGTCCTCCTTCCCCTTACTTTGTCTCAGTTCTCTGGAGAAGAAGTCCCTGTTGCGGGACAACGTGGACCTCCTGGTGAGCTTGGCAGATGTCTACTTCAGGGCAGGTGACACCAAGAACGCCATCCTCAAATTTGAACAAGCTCAGATGCTGGATCCGTATCTCATCAAAGGTACTACTACTGTGGGATAACATTCATTTAGGTACATTAATTGTAGACACCCTGAAGGCCGTCTTCAGCCCTGCAAAAGTAATATAGTATCTTATAATTGCAATTGCGTTTGATATAACAATGTGATGCAACGTGTAGACTTTTTTTTCTCCAACACTCACCAACTGCAGAACCAATTTCATTACCTTCTACTGCCTTGTACTTGTACAGGTGTAATAAAGTATCCATCCATCCATCCATCCATCCATCCATCCATCCATCCATCCATCCATCCATCCATCCATCCATCCATCCATCCATCCATCCATCCATCCACCCATCCATCCATCCACCCATCAACTAATCCAGTGGTCACCAACCTTTTATAATTTGAGCTACTTCTTCGGTACTGACTGATACGAAGGGCACCAGTTTATGTGAAGATACCAATCATGTTAATGATTTCCCACAATATTTAAGGATCAGCTGTAGTAAATATGTAAATGAAATGAAATATGATAGGTACATGGAATATATGTATAATTGTTTGTAACATTCCTTGAAAATCTGCTTACCTTTCAACTTTAAATGTCACAGTCTGTCCAAATTCTATCTAATTTAGATGACAGTGTTTATGCAGTACTATAAATAATACAAACATGACTTGGAAAGCTCTCTCCTTGCTGCTAATATATCAGTGCTGTACTGCCAGGGATGGATGTGTACGGCTACCTGTGGGCCCGAGAAGGACACCTGGAGGACGTCGAGGTCTTGGGCGGACGACTGTTCAATATTTCTGACCAGCATGCGGAGCCTTGGGTGATTTCGGGGTGAGCACGTGTGTGGCTAGACTAGTGCCTGCGTGGGTTCTGGCTGGGCGGGTGTTGCATGATCATAGAACAGGAGCACCGTGTCAAAAAATAGCACGAGATCCATAAAGACAGTCACACTGTGGGCAAAGTAAAAACCTGCAGTATCAGTCAAAACTTTGGAAGCGCCCTCTAATTTTTTTTTTAATTTATTTAAAATGTTCCTGAATTGCAGATTCATACCTAAATCATCGAGGTAATGGACTTATACTGGTACTGTAAGTGTATACTGTTGTGTTGTTAGCTGTCACAGCTTCTACAGTAAGCGCTACTCCAGAGCCCTTTACCTGGGAGCCAAGGCCATTCAGTTAAACAGCAATAGTGTGCAGGCTCTCCTCCTGAAGGGGGCGGCGTTGAGAAACATGGGCCGCGTTCAGGAAGCAATCATCCATTTTCGAGAGGCCATGCGCTTGGCGCCCTGTCGCCTCGACTGCTACGAGGGTACGTTTTCCCCCCCCGCGGCCGGCTGCTCACGTCCTCGACCGGGTAACGTCAGTGGTTTTCCTCGCAGGTCTGATTGACTGTTACCTGGCGTCCAATGGGATCAGAGAGGCCATGGGCATGGCCAATAACATCTACAAGACGCTGGGGGCCAACGCTCAGACTCTGACCATTCTTGCCACCGTGTGCCTGGAGGACCCCGTGACACAGGAGAAAGCCAAAACCCTGCTGGACAAAGCGCTGGCTCAGCGGCCTGACTACACTAAAGCTGTGGTCAAAAAGGCCGAACTACTGAGTATGTGCGCCTTTCAAAACATTGCAATGTCACGTTCTCAAAGTGACATGTGGCATTTTGTTTTTATTGCGCAGGTCGAGAACAGAAACACGAAGAAGGGATCGCGCTGCTCCGAAACGCCCTGGCCAATCAGAGCGACTGCGTCCTGCACAGGATGCTTGGGGATTTCCTGGTGGCTGTCAATGACTACCAAGAGGCCATGGATCAGTACAGCATTGCGCTCAGGTAAGTCACGAGGATGTTCTGAAGCAGCCACTAGTTTCTGCAACGACCTAACAACACTATGTACTCATGCAGCACCAAAGACTTTAGTTTCTAAAGTTTGGCATCATTAAACTATGTCAACGTGAGAGGACCACCTTCATATAGTCAGGCCATAATAGCATAACCAAATAGAAAAAATGGGAGTTTGTCAATAAAGTGGGCCCCCGGTTTACGAGATTAATTTGTTCAGCGGTTGGGCTCGTAACGCGAATTCACCGTATGGCGGGCAATCCAAACCTATCTGTATATACATATTAAAAATGGTATCAAAATAGTATAGTAAGTGCTTTAATATTCATGTATATACTGTAAATATACAGGTATAAAATTACAAAACATCATAAATAAAAATTATAGAAAGGATTTATTTACTTTTATGTGACGTGCTTGTAATGGCCATATTCCCGTATTTCTTGATTATCTCCAGCTTCGTTTCCGCATAAATCATCTTCTTACTTCTCTCGTTAAAATCACTAGCAATCTTCCGAGCCATGGCTCACCCATTCAACTTTGAATTAAGCAGTAAAATGCACAATAGTTACTTTAAGCACTCAGACGCGATCCAGTCTGTAGCATGCCGCCATTTTGACAATAATGCCAATAGCAGACCAGTATCTTAGGGAGTCGTGACGCAGACCAATAGCAGACCAGCATCTGAGTGGCACGTTGCAGCGCAGGCAGTTTGATGTGACCAGAAAATAAGAGCAATTACCTTAAAACGCCTGTAGATGGAGACAGAACAACACAAATACAGCCAACCCCTAGGGTCATGACAGTTGTTTTTGTCGTAAGGCTGGAAAAATATCGTAACGAGGGGACGAAAGAACGTCGCAGATCACGTCGTAAGTCATACCACTGGACTTACTTACGCTGTGGTTGCACTATGAGGTGTTTGAGCTTTTCCTCAAAGGCAGGGGTGTCAAACTCATTCTTATCATGGGCCACATTGTAGTTAACCGTCTCTGTTGGAGGCCCGTGATGACTGTGGTCACGTTTGCAGATTTTGACACCAGAGGTCGCTAAAAACTGCTCTAAAGGGGTATTGGTAGCAAACAAACAAAATGCTTGTTGTTTCCAGGCCAAATTTCCAAAAGTTGAAGACAACCTGCAAAATTGGTATTTTAGCCAGATACTTGAAGTCGTAATTAGCACTTTGAAAGCCACATAAAATTACACGGTTGGCTGGATCTGGCACCCGGGCCTTGAGTTTGACACCTGTGCTCTAAGGTCACAGTATTGTTTTACAAATTGTGTACCAGTATTTACCCTAACTTGCCTGACCAAAAACCCAAGTTGGCAGAGAACCTTTCTTGGGTAAATTTTGACCCAACTTGGGCTTTTTGATGTTTTTCATGTGTGATGTCAAAGGGAAAGCATCCAAAAAAACACTAGGAGGCTAAAATATTGCTTGGATTGTCAAAACGTGACGACTTTCAATATGCCAGGGTGCCGTCCCTTTGAAATGCTTGCAAACGGGAGGGCGAGAGGCACACCCTGCACATGTCAAATTTAGCCCAGGTCGGGCTCATTTACTGCCATTCAAAACTGGAAATATTGTCAAATTTGGACATAATGAAAACCCGATGTTTTACTATGCACTTTTGCATTAATGCTTTCAACTGAAACTCGAGAACGGAGTGCAGTAGAAATTTTTGCGTCGTTACCCCAAAACCAGCTTGCGGCCGTCTTATGACATTTGCAAATCTTTGAATGACTTTGATGATTGGCTTAGCCAGGACTCCCATAATGCAAAATGTGTTCAATAGTCATAATCCTCTTAATTATGGCATAAATAATGTTCCTGCTTCAATTTCATAAATATATAAATGTACAGCATAGTTACTTTTGCTATTATTGCATTTTGAGATGTTGAACGTAAATAAATATTTCTATTTGACAGTGTTATGACCTTTTCAAAGTCAGCCCACGTTGGGTGACAAAATCGCCGGACACCCAGGTGTTAAAGTATTCAGTAAGCGTAATTATACAGTACATGTTGTTGTGCTGGGTACCTGACCGCTCGTTATGAATTGGACAAATCAGACTCCGTGTTCCTTTTTGTAACCCCCACAGTCTGGACCCCAATGATCAGAAGTCCTTGGAAGGCATGCAGAAGATGGAGAAGGAGGAGAGTCCTACGGACGCCACAGTGGATGTGGATGGTGACGACATGGAGGGCAGCGGGGAAGATGGCGACCTGGAGGGCAGTGACAGTGAAGCCGCACAGTGGGCTGACCAGGAGCAGTGGTTTGGCATGCAGTAGCTCCAGGCCACCTCCTGAGCTTACGGACGGCCTTCGCTCATCACAGCGTAGCGCCGTGGACTGGAACGTTCCCATTGTAGTCTTGCTGCTCAAGAAGGATCGCATTAGCCTCAACTATTGACCGACCTCAGCCTTTTCACTTTTGTTTGCCCGTTCTTCTCATCTGTCTTGACACGAAAGCCCGTACGTCCCCACCGAGATTCTCAAATGATTTATTCCGTTTTGTTCTGGAAAAATTAACCTTATTGTATTATTGCAGGATCGTTCAATTCTTGGTGTGTTGAAATAAAGCTTATTAGGTAAAAGATAAGCTGAAGCTGTGGTCAGGATGGCTGGCGTCACTACAGGACTGTTTTAATTTGCGACTAACAGACGAGGGAAGAAAGAAAACAAATTATTTAAATACACAACATTTTAATGACATCAAAATTGCCTTTACACACTTAATGGTGTCCATCAAAATTAATTTTTTTTTTTTATTGTAAAGCCTGTTTGTTGTATCAGTCATGTTGGAATGCATTTTGTTAACATTACAACGTGTTTATATTGTTTTATTTTTCCAAATGGACAATTAAACTCATTTAAAGTTAGTTGATGTGGATGCGATCCCATTTCTGTAAGGTTCACTGACAGAGGCTTAAGGTAGAGCGTTCATTAAATCTAATTTTATTTACCTGAATCCAAAGGTCATGTGACAAATTGAACAATCTGACAAAAACAGGTACAGAAGCAAAAACGACCAACTTCCCGCCGCTCCTTGTTGGATATCACTAGATCTGCTCCAAATTCTTGTCATTTATAACCATTCCATTAAAAGCATTTCCTTAGGAAAAACAAAAAAACAAAACAAAACAGTTTTTAAGCTTATCTAACACTTGTACCGGATGAGTAACCTTTAAGCAGTTCTTGACATTCTCTATTACACAAGTCAGCAACTGTAGCAGACATGCACCAAGGAATATTATGCAAATGAATGTACACAACAGTACTAAGATCTTCAGGTAAAGAATCGCATGAGAGCAGTTACTGGCTCTTCACGCACACGGATGAAAGAAGTGATGAGGACTTTGCTTCGTGGCCATTCTGTCAATATTCGGTCTTACACTCAACCTTTTGGACATTCAGCTCTTCAACAGTAAAGTGCGCTGCCCAAAACACATGCACAACACAAAACAAAGCCAAGGAATTTGGAGATGAGTTGAGGCCTACATGGCCTTTGCTGGGAAGAGAAGAGAGGGAGGAGAACCATTAAATCAACAGTGTTATATATTACAACTCCAAGTGTGTTAAACTTATTTTAATGTACAACATATTGGCAATATGCACTGCGTGTGATCTGAAAACAATGACTTGAATGTAAAGCAAGAAAGCAAAATAACAATATTCATAATGCTGTGGGGAAGACTGTCAGTCTGGCCACTCTCAAACCAAAACATTCTGTGCCAGTTTGAAATGTGAATTTAACATCCACTTAGCACTTTGTGACTCTGAAGGCCTTTGTACCAAAATCCCGTTGGAGGCCTCTTTCAACTCGAGTGCCGTTAATACAATGCTGAAAGTACGTTCAAAACATCTCAGGAGGAGCGGTTGCACAACAACGGACAAGCATGCAGTTCGCTCACGCCGCAGGCAAGTGCATGGAAGGCTTTGAAGAAAAAGCTCAATGGCACTCGGTGGCAAAAAGCACTTGTCGAATATTTGAAAAGCAACAATCAAATCTAGAGGTTCTACTTTGTGCGCTATGTACACGTTTTTACACGCACACTCAAATCTCCGAGTGACACAGAGGTGAAAACCAGGCCGCTCGTGTGATGTAACATATACAGTGTTTTCAAGTACAGTATGTGCAATTTATACATTTACGTACACATAATTTAAAACCATTCAACAAATGTAACGCGCTGAGCGTCCTCGCTTCACAAAGATGATTTTGTATGACGTCGTCGGGCGCTTCAAATCATTTGTTGGCTTGTGGAGACAACTATGAGTTGTAACGGTTGTAGAACAGCGGTGAGGTAGCTGTGCTCTGCCTAATGCAGAAAATAATAAACGCAGACGCCTACGTGATTAGCATTCTTCTTGTCCCCGGACACGCTTTCAAAGACGACGAATGATCCATTATTATAAAAGTTTCGTCGATTCTCTCTTAGGTCGACATACCTATGTAGAATAACAATAATATAAAAACTTGCGTGAACAAAGTATGAACATTGAACTCCGAGCCCCCCCCCCTCAAAATGCATTGCTAAAAATGTCCTAAATATCAAAGATGCGTCCGTCATCAGACCAGGAGCGAATGTTGACCGGATGGAAGTTAATGTTTGTGTTAGATATGTGCGTGTTAATGTCCACTCCACAGCGGTGCCCGGGAGGTCAGTCAGGGCCACAGCACGGCAGCCACGTTAGTGTTGGCGCTGTAGATCCACAGCACTAGAGGCAGCGAGATGGCCACAAAGGGCCACGAGATGCCCTCGGCGCATGCGGACAGAGAGCGCCGCCCTTTGTGGCCCGCCGCCGGCTTGTCCGACTCTTTACCCAAGTCCAAGTGGTGCCTGGCCGTAAACTTGAGCAGCTCGTCTAGCAGGATGACGGGCACCGAGATCTTCAGCACCATCATCCACTGGGTGGCGTCCAGAGGGGTGATCTGGAAGATGACCTGAGGAACGCGGACGGACGCCGTTAATCCTGCAGTCCGATGCAGTCGTTGCACACAGTGAGAAACTCACTACATAAAGTTATTGTTTTTTTAACCCCTGGGGGACTTTTTGACTCAACTCGGGCTTTTTGATATCAAAGGAAAAGCATCTCAAAAAAAAAAAAAAACACACACACACACACACACACTAGGAGGCAAAAATATTGCACGGATTGTCAAAACAAGTGGACTTTCAATATGGCGTCCCTTCTAAATGCTTGCAAACGGAAGGTCAAGATGTACAGTACACACTATAGGTGTCGAATTTAGCATATGTCGGTCTCATTTATTGCTATTGAAAACAGGAAGTATTGTCAGTTTTGGACATATTGAAAACCCAATGTATTATTATGCCTTTCCCTCATTTTTACATAAATCTTTCAACGGCAACCCACAAACGGCGCAATAGAATTTGCAAGCCTTTCAATGACTTCATTGAGTTGCTCAGGGTTCTTCAAAAGTCATCATACTCTAAAGCTGACATAATTAAAACTCCTATTTCAATTTCATAAATAAATAAATAGACAGCATGGTGACCTTTACTATTCTCGCGTTTTTACAATTTTTGTACATGAAAAGAAAAGTATTTGCATGGATAGGGCTGACGCCACTGAACATTTTGAGGGGCTGAAAGTAAATACATGTTTCTATTTGACGATGTTATGACCCTTTCAAAGTCAGCCAAAGTTGGGTGATAATAAGGCCGGGCTCGTGAAAAATCGCTGGCCAGCCAAGGGTTAAAGTTAAGACTTACTGGCAGAGGCTCCACATAGAGGATTAGAAAGTGCAGTGACATGGAGAGGCAGATGGCCCCTAGCAGCCAAATGTTTTCCCAAGGAGGCATCCTCAGCAGGGACTGGTTCTCAGATAGACTTTGGACAGAAGAAGAAAAAGGCCATTGCACGCAAATGTTGCTTTTACGCCCTTCCCTGAAGCTTCGGTACCTGTTGAGAGCATTGCACATCTCGATGGTAACGAGGACGGACAGGGCCATGGTCATGGGGTAGGGAGACTCAAACACTTCGCAATCCAGGCCGTCGAAGTCTGCGTTGTCCGGGCTGCACTGGAGGAAGTGACTCTGCGGAGAAGGAGGAAGTTTCGAGTGGAGGCGGGTTCGGTCGGGCCCGGCCCGCTATACGCTATCGCGCCCACCTACCAGCTGGTACAGTGTTATCTGAGGCCCGTCTTCTGAGAGCGTAAACCACCAAGCAGCGGCTCCCACCGTAGCGGCGCCGACGTAGCCTGCGAGCAAGCGCGCGCCACCTCAGACGACTTCCGACGTCTCGAAACGCACGAAAGGCTCGGGCGGGGACGCTCACCGCCAATGGCCAGATATCGGAAGAAGAGCCACCCGGAAATGAGCGGCTCTTTAGCGTTGCGGGGAGGCTTCTCCATGATGTCCAGGTCCGGGGGATTGAAGCCCAGGGCGGTTGCGGGGAGGCCGTCCGTCACCAGGTTGACCCACAGCAACTGAACCGGGATCAGCGCCTCGGGGAACCCGAGCGCCGCTGTAAGGAAGATGCTGGCGGCAAAGGAACGAGACGTCAACACGGCCGAAAAACTAACAGAAGCAAAAGTTGGAATGGGATGGGAAGGGATGGGGGCAACTGACCAGACCACCTCCCCTACGTTGGAGGAGATGAGGTATCTGATGAACTGCTTCATGTTGTTGTATATGGCGCGGCCTTCCTCCACTGCGGCCACAATGGAAGAGAAGTTGTCATCGGCTAGGACCATCTCAGAGGCCGACTTGGCCACGGCAGTGCCGGAGCCCATGGCGATTCCGATCTCCGCCTTCTTTAAGGCGGGGGCATCGTTCACACCGTCTCCTGTCTGCGGACAAGCGCGGTATCCTTTCAATACTCGCCATAAAGCTTTACGGGAAAACGGCGAGAGAAGTCGCTGAAAGCAAGACGTGGATGAACCGACGACAAAGTTTCCGACCGGTCACGTCGGGTACCGATTTTGAGATGGCGTACCATAGCTGTGATCTCGTCAAATCCTTGCAAGAACTCGACGATCTTGGACTTGTGCGAAGGCTCCACGCGTGCGAAGCAGCGAGCGTGGGTGACGGCCTCACGCTGCGCGTCGGGCGCCAGCTCATCAAACTCCCGGCCGGTGAAGGCCATCTGCTCCACGTCGTCATCCTCGGCGAAGATGCCGATGCGCCGGCAGATGGCCACGGCTGTGCCCTTGTTGTCCCCGGTGATCATGATGACGCGGATGCCGGCCTGGCGGCACAGCTTGATGGATGCCGCCACCTCTTGCCGGGGAGGGTCCAGCATGCCCACGCAGCCGACAAAGGTCAGGTCCGACTGGAGACAGGCCAAGCACGCTAAAGTTTACTCTCCGGGTTCTGCGTGATCATTAATTCATTGACTCTATTACTGGGCTCTATCCACACATACAGTATGTATATTTACATACGAGTACTCCAAAGCTGTTTCGATGAGAAGAATTGATTTAGTGAGGAAAAAAATGCTATTCAGTGCTGCATATTTAGCAGGTGGGAATATGCAGATATCATGTGAAGCAACGCATGAAAAAAAGGCTCCTCTGCAGCAAAATAAAAGCTTTCCTGCAACATTTAGTTGTTGATTTGAAGCCTTTTGTCAACTACAAGTCCCACAATGAATAGCAAGAACTTTGCCTGATGGGAGTTAGGCGCCATGTTCACAAAGTGCCGTTGAAAGGATTCAGGAAAAATTTGAGGGAACTGCATAATAAAACATCGGGTTCTCGATAGTTCTAATTTTTAATGACAGAAAATGTGCCTGACATGGGCTAAATTTGACATCTGCAGGGTGTACCTCTCAACCTCTCATTTGCATTTAGAAGGGACGGTAGAACTGCATATTTAAAATCTACATGTTTTGACAAATTAGGCAATACAGTATTTTAGCCTCAGAGTGTTATTTTTTTTGTATGCTTTTCCTTTGATATCACAAATCAAAAACATATAAAAGCCCGAGTTGAGCCAAACTTTCCCCTAGGCCGTTAAGCGCAGTCGACAGAGAAAATATTGTTTCATGCCCATTCCTAGTTGCTAAGTAGCAGTCACCTCATACTCAGAGAATTTGGCGGGTTCGGACAATATCATGTCCTCCATCTTGGGCGGGCTGTCTCGCGTGGCCAAAGCCAGACACCTGAGCGTGTCCCGACCGGTCCCGTATTCACGAATCACAGACATGATCTTTTCCTTCACGGCTTTGCTTAGTGCAACCTTGCTGTTGCCCACTCTGACGTGAGTGCATCTCTCAATGACTCCCTCTGGTGCTCCCTGGAAGAGAAGTTCAAACTTTTGACGCCTGGAGGATGAGACGGCCGAGAATTTTTTCATTGTCAAAGCATACCTTGACAAACATTTTTCCCAAGGAAGAACGAGACTTAAAGGGAGTGCAGTAGACAGACATGGACTTCCTGTCCCTAGAGAACTCCAGAGTGCACTCCTTCTTCATCAGTTGTTTGATCACCTGAAATTCCCATAAAGCTGGTAAGAAAACTTGCTGCATGAAATGGGAGATCGGACGAAGCTAGTGTCACCGACCGAGTTGCAGGCGTTCGCTCTGTCGATCTTAGACAGATTGTGGACTTCAGTGTCGAAGACGTTCATCTTCTCAACCAGACAGGTCAGCGCCGTCTCTGTCGCCTCGCCGACCTTTTCGTAAACCCCTTTCACCTACGTGTAAACATACGTAATAATTCAAATTATTGGCATTTATTTTTCCAAAGGATACGTCAATTCCACGTGGAATTATTATTTTCTCACAAAATAAAGAAACATTCAAAGATATAGAAGGTACTCATTGGGCGTCACATGGCCACAAAGAGTTCTGTCTAATATACCGAGTTAGAGAAGTTACAGTACGTGAGAGTGTACAAAATATTAGGAACGGTTCCTGCCTTGTCTTGGTTCTTTATAAACGCTGTGATATGCAGCGTCTGATGTGCTGACAATGGGCAGGTGCATTCATGTGCAAAATGTTCACACTACTCTGGTCTACAACAGTCAAAAATGTAGCAAAGAGCAGATGTCTTTTGATAGGAGGGAGGAAAACAAAACTCAATTTCAACCTTGGCTATCATCTACATAAAACTGAAAAATGGCTCCATTCAATCTATGTTATTAGAACAGGGGTGAGGAATTCCAGGCCTTGAGGGCCGGTGGCCTGCATGTTTTCCAGTTTTCTCTCTCAAACACACCTGATTTAAACCATTAGCTCATCAACAAGGTCTGTTGGAGCTTGAAAACAACCCGTACCATTTGAATCGGGTGTGTTTGAGAGAGAAAACTAGGAAACGTACAGGGGGCCCGGAATTCCCCACCCCTGACATAGAGTATAGAAAATAGTAGTGGGGCCTGAGGAACCATCTTTCAGATATACAAACTGAATACAATGAGAGCTTTCAAAATTGCCCACTAGATGACTCCCTCTTTCAGGTACGTGACATCAAAAGATATGAATCCTGGTCTTATTCAGTGCAATTTCAAGCCCGCCAATTGTACAAGTTAATTCTCTGTGATCACATCAACCACTCCAGGTGCAGCATCCCAAACATAATTCTACAGTATACTTTGAAACACAAAATCTATTGTGACAGTCTTCATTGTGTCTAATGATACGGACATTTGTGTCACCGGCGGCGCAAATGCTGTGAAGCATTTCTGTTAGTATCTAATCTGCTCCATGTCAGATGTCAGTCAGCAGACATCTGTAAACTTCGCTACTGTGAGAGGGATTCTTCAAGCGTCCTCTGAATATTAGGATTGCAAAAAGGTGAGCTGGATTTTGTCCAAACCTCATTAAAGTCCAGCGACGAGTCATTACACAGGGCACAGATGGTGGCAAGTTCCACCAGAGCATCATAGTCAGAGCATTTTACTTGTTTACCTTCCTGGTATCTGTAAAAAAGGAGAATACATGCACCTCAATCAGCCTCCAATTAAAACCATCTCACGGTAAAGCAAATGCCATTTTCCTTATAATACTCACACGTTCCCTTCTGGTGCATAAGTAGACCCTGTGATGGTAAACTCGGATAGAGAGCAGCTCTCACCTTCAGCTTTGTTGATAATGAACATCTGGGAATTCAAAAGACTGCATTAATATGACACAGACTTTGGATAGACACAGCAGGTGGCAGCAGTGGACCTATGAAGTAGAGCTTGTTTGAGCCTGTGCTGATACACAGAGTGTTTCTTTCGGATGGTAGCTTGCTGCCAAAAATCAGACAGCAAAGCCTTACTGCAGGGAAGCACGGAAGGAAAAATACTTGTAAGGATGGGCAGTGCAAAGCTGTATCACACAGAAAAAAAACGATTTCCTCCTTCTCACACACGTTTCACAAACACATAGGGATGACAACAAATGGATGATGCGAATAATCATAATTCAAAATGGCCTTTAAAAAAAAAATACATTCCCAAACAAGGAGCCTTGTAAGTGTGAAGTGTGACTAGCGATACAAAAGGCAAAGTGAGGGAAGCTCCATGTGAGACTTAACCCAAACACCACAGCAGGTAATTTGGTCTCTCTTCTGCTTGGGAAATAGTGAAACCAATTATTTCTTTTACATTTCAAGTGCTATGCAAGTAAAAACACATTTAGTGTCATCATTGTGGGATTTTTCAACATACTTATTATTTACGGTCCATTGACTTCATATAAAGTTCGTTATAAATAATCAGTAATACTTTGGTCAATATTTGTACAATTCAACAGCTTTGTAGTCAAAGAAACCAAGCAACTTTCAGTGTGACGACGTTTAAGGAGATGGTTATCTCATAGAGACAACGACAGCTCTGCTTGGCTCCTTTTCAGTTTGATGATGCAAGGTCAGTTATATAAGGGAAGCATGTCAACCAACTACTTCATGTAGGCAGGGCAAGTGCCCGCCGGTTGCCTTTGGCTAAATAAGCCGCGGCATGATCACAAAGGGACCAGTATTTGCACAGTGTTACTTGAGCAAGCCACAACGGCCAGGCAACTTGGCGTGTTAATCAAACCTAAGAGGACAAAGCACCGGCTCACAAACTACACAGTAAGGCACAGAGAGACTTACTCTGCAGACAGACATTTGATTGGTGGTCAGAGTTCCTGTTTTGTCTGAACAAATGACGGAGGTGCAGCCCAGAGTCTCCACAGATGGCAAGCTGCGGACGATGGCGTTCTTCTTGGCCATGCGGCGGGTGCCCAGAGCCAAACACGTGGTAATGACAGCAGGCAAACCTTCTGGGATGGCGGCCACAGCCAGTGCCACAGCAATTTTAAAGTAGTAGACAGCCCCGCGGATCCAGGAGCCTCCGTGAACAGGGTCATTGAAATGGCCGATGTTGATTATCCACACCGCAATGCAGATAAGGGAAATGACCTTGGAAAGCTGTTCACCAAACTCATCCAGCTTCTGTTGTAAGGGTGTCTTCTCCTGCTCAGTTGCTGCCATCTCATCACGGATCTTTCCAATCTCTGTGTTAACACCCGTGGCCACCACCACACCCACGGCCTTCCCAGCAGCAATGTTAGTACCCTGAAATGAGTAATATTGGGTCAACTACAGGAACAGGGACACTGAGTGACGTCAACAAAATCTTTCAAAGTTGGTGGGGAAGCATACGTACAGAAAATAGCATGTTTTTCTTGTCTTGATTGACGGCACGAGGGTCAGGCACGGGGTCTGTATGTTTGATGACGGAGACAGACTCTCCTACAAAGACAAGCACAGGTTTCATTATGGTTAAAAGGGGAAGTCCGCCTAAAAAAAAAAAAAAGTTTACAACTGGATGAACTCATTTCTGGGGACATTGCACGACAATGGTAAAATAATGAATGGGAATTAAACAATGGAATCGAATGACGTAGAATGCTTCAGAATCACAAATTATTATTATTATAATATCCAATGAAACTGAGCAATATGGAATCATGTGGACAGATTGGAAAGTTTTTGAACAAAGTGGAATTGTGTAAAACGGTATTGAAAAATGTTGAATAATTGGTAATGTTGTGTGATATCATTGTATTATGAGCAATGACCTGTTTGAATAAGTTGAAAGGGGTAGAATTTGTTGGACAAAAAATGGGATTCACGTAATAAAAGATAGAATAACAAGTTGTGCTGCTATTCAAAATACTGCATGTTCTCTACTGCCCCACCAGTTTAAACATTGTATTCCAATTAACATAGTGTTTGTAAAATACAAATTGAGGCGCTAAATCAACTCATTTCCAGTTGTTCAGGGCTCAGGTATGAACCAAACATGGCTCATATTGAGAGTGTCATATGACCACTCACATCTTTTTTTTTCCCCTAGAGTCGCTTGTCCGCACAAGGATCGCAGGCTCTCTGGTGCCTATCCCATTTGCTTTCGGACAGTAGGCGGTCCGTCAGTCAGTTGCCAGCAAATCACAGGGCACACAAAGACGAACAACTATTCACGCACCCAATCACACCTACGGACAATTTAGTATCCCATGCGGGCTGAGGGAGAACATGAAAACTGTAAACAGGACGGCTGGAGCGAGGTGAATTTGAACCCTGCTCCCTTGAACTGCGAGGCGGACGTGCTATTTACTGCGCCACTGAGCCGCCGCTCTTTCAATTGCATAAATATATAAATATACAGCGTCGTTACTTTTGCTATTCTTTTCGCATTGTTACATTTTTTTTAATATAAAAGATAGATAGATAGATAGATAGATAGATAGATAGATAGATAGATAGATAGATAGATAGATAGATAGATAGATAGATAGATAGATAGATAGATAGATAGATAGATAGATAGATAGATAGATAGATAGATAGATAGATAGATAGATAGATAGATAGATAGGGATGATGGCACTGAACAATTTGAGGCGTTGAAAGCAAATATATATATACAGTATTCATATGGGTGACAATAAGGCCAAGCCAGTGAAAAATCCCCAGATACCCAGGGGTTAAAATTACTTAAAGATAACTTGTCAAAAGAATACAACCAGAGGTGTGACGTGTGACTTGGATTACCTTGAGGAGGTGGTGAGACTAGGTTAGAAGAGTGGTTTACTGAATTTAACAAATGTCAATACATTTTGGTGAGATGTCCTCAATTGGCTTGATCAACATAATATCGAGACTTACCAGTGAGAATGGACTGGTCCACTCTCAAAGTTGTTGATTTGATTGAACATATACGGATATCAGCAGGCACTTTGTCTCCAACTGAAACCAAAACAAAAAACAACATGTCAGTGCAAAACAATGCTACAGGCTTTTAAAGGCATTAAACCCATTTATTGTTCCCTTTTTCTCGTACAGCCCTATATGTTCGTCCTAACTAAATGAACAAATTGAACAAATATGAGCTATAATTTGAAGGCGATAATTTGGTTGTCATGTAATCTAGACGTAGGAGGTGGAAGCTAATTGCAGAGGGGGGTTGTCACAAGTCCGTTGGGAAGAGCTGACATCACTGCAGGAAAGGAAAGAGAGCCAAAAAAAGGAGGAAATGGAGGGCTCGTGAGCCATAAATGGCTTGTCTCAAAGGAAAAGACCAGTTTGGGATTGTGGCGACCCAATTCGGCTTCCTATACCATGAAATAACATGAAACTAGGGAAATGGCTGAAATTTAAATTATGTATGGTCAAGTTTACCTAATAGACATTTGTGAAAAACTATAAACAAAGACTGAGAAAAGACGTTCATTTCTGCTCATGCATGAGGAGAACAGAGAAGGGCTGCACAAATAAATTCTGCCGCGTTCTGAAGCAGTCTCTCCGAACCCTCTCTTTTTATTTGGTTCAGAGGTTCCTAGGTTACATGAAGGTTCTGGCCTAAAATGGCGGACGTGTGGCTGGGGGGAGAAGCACGGCCGGAGCCCAGTGTGTTTGTTCATCTAAGAGTCGGCATGTGTAGGTGGATGATGCATGGCACAACATTTCATGGAGCAAGACATTCTGAAAGATATTTTTAATCACAAGTGAAGTGACATCCGTCTGCGGTTTGAGCTTGGCCAAACTTGTCACGGCAACCTTCTCACAGAAAACCATTTCTTCATTGCAAGCTGTTATATTGCAGGAAAGTATTTTTCTTCATTGCAATGTATTATAATAATAATAATGTACAATCACTTTATTTACAATTATTCCAACATTTACGGTGTATGACTGTACTCGTACAATCTTCAACAACAAAACGGGACCTTAACATTTGCATGATTACCTGAAAAGCATGGAGAAATTAATGTTGGCAAATGTAACGTAACACAATTTGGATGAATTCAATCAAATCAGTTTTTTCTTTTGCTCTGTCACAGACTGTGTCTTGCTCGCACAACGACTATAAAGGGAATCAGAGAAGCAGCTTCAATTGGCTGTGAATCGACTTAACTGTGTTTATGCCACCAATGGCGCAAACCACCCATTTCTGTTGAGCTAAGTCTTATGCGTGTTGGGAAAATACTAAATGATTGTATAGCCCGTCCTTCCACACAGTTAGAGCTGACTGTTGACAATATCTGCATTAGGCACAAATACAGTATTGGAGTAAGTTTGGTTGGTTGATAACTCCTTACAAGGTTTACCACTGACCGTGCTGCGCTTTTGTTGAGAACTTCACTGAAGACAGTCATTTATGGGTTCATGTTCATGATCATGGTTGAGTACATTCTTTATGCATGGTGCTTTATCACCCTCTCTTTTTTCAATTACCAACCCATTTTGCGAACGGGGGCAGCAAACACATGTATACATGGCTTTTTTCATTAGGTAGGTCTCTGTATTTGGGATATCAAAATTAGCTGTGAATTCCAAAACAATTACATGTGCTAAAAGGGCAACAATGGCACCAAAACAAAGCAAAATAAGAAAAAAAAAAAAAACAAAAACAAAAAGGACGAAACCTCAAACTGTTTATGCCACTGTTTATGATAAGTCTATACAAGTGAAGCACAATTGTAACGTAAAACCAACGTGACCTTTAGAGAAGCGATGGGCCTAACAATGCACAAAGCCAAAAATGGAAAAAGTATTTCAATATCTTTCCCAATGCTCTGATCAGGTTTAAATGTGGCCGTATGATGGCAGCTGTCTCTACATCACTGCGACAACACAAGGAGAAACAAAAGGACAAGCCCCTCTACTTGATACTGTACTTAGAATACAAACCATCATAATACATTCCATTGGCATGCCGGTGTCTGTTTTCAGTGTTGGCACTGCCCGTTTTCAGCCTTTTTATTACAATTCCGTACACTCGAACCATGGAGTTTGGTGCTTCAGTTATGAGCCTTGGAGAAGGCAGATGATGACGAGCAACTCATCAAGTGTTCTGACGGTGGTGCCAGAAAGGTTGACCTGTCACCAGCCACTGTCTAATCCAGACAGACACAATTTCTCAGAAGGACTGACGTCTAACACCGCAGCATCCAAACACGGAACCACTGAAACAATAAAAGCATCACTTCTGAGAAGGTCACTAATCCTGGTTCATGGATAGGTCAGGCTACTGTAACCTACACAAAGATACTGTCACAATGAATGTACAACTTTAATTTTCACCTTATATTACCTTTAGCTCTATCACAGGAGCTAAATGTTTTTCTTACTTTTTTTTTCTTTGGCGCATCCGCTCTGGTTATGCAATACTTCCTGTCTTCAATCCATTTCTTCTGCCGGACCGCTGAAACTGACTTTCCAACAATGGTGCTTGCAGCTGAGTTTTATATTTTAAAGACACTCTGGACTTGTCCAGGGGTTTTGTTACATTGCAGACCCGCTCAAGTAAGTGTGTGTGCGTGCGTAAATCAGCTGTCATTTTGTGTCAACATCCTGCTTGGTAGCGGTCCAAGGATCTCATCAGCCATCCACACTTTTGCACCTCTGTGTTTGCCAACAGGTGATGAGGTCCACAGAGTTCAGGCTTGGTGATACATTGCACCCAGTATGACTCACAGAGGTGCCTTTTAAATAGACCTTTCAACAGCAAGCAAGGCGGTGGCACAACGTAAGCTGGCAGCTTTGATTGGCACCTGCCCCTGCCGTGTGTGAGGGTAAAGCATGAGGTTTAGTGGGCCCGGCTTCCTCGGGGGCAGCCAGGAGGGTCCATGTGCTGATGGCAGCAGGACAAAAGGTTGACATCCCGTCAAGTCAAGAGGGTCATTACACAAGAGTTGACATGACAGCTCTCCAAAGCAGCCTTCCTTAACAGCCACCTTAATACAAATTTGCTCCTCAAATGAATATCCGCTTGGCATTGGCAACTAACTGCAATTAGTTTTCTATCTGTTCATGTGTACTACAGACACATTTTTAAACACTTCCTCTGTGTATCTGTGGCTGTAAAAGGATAGGTCCTTGACACAAATATCAGCAGAAGTCCTTGGTAACCACTTGAAGCAGTAAAATTTACTACTACTTGCTCTTTCTGGGGCTATTTTCCCTGTATGAAGTATTGATTTATTTATTTTTTGAGGAACAACATAACAAGACAGCTAGTTTTCCAGTATCTTGGTGAAAATTCTATTGAATTGTAGTATTTGTCTAAAATATATTTTTGCTTGGTTAAAGAACCTAAATACAAAAAGAAACGTTTAGATAGAAAAAAAGATGATATTTTAGTTAAAACATAAAAACAAACATTTCTTCACCCCCCTATTTTTTTCAAATAGAGATTTTTATTTCTTTAATGGAAACAGCATGTCAGCAAATTATTTTCCTCTTTCTAATAAAAATGTGGAGCAATTTCAAGCAAAAATGTACATTTCAGTTTCAGTTTACTTATCTTGTAATAAAACAAAAAAGCAAAGGGCAAACATTTTAGCAGCTAAATTTTTGGCATAAGTGGTAATAGAGTAGGTTCACAGCTGAGCATTTGTAAGCATAGACCTGTTGATCAGGAATAAGACAAATATTCTTTATCATAATAGAGGTCTTGGAATTGTTCAAACTAAAATGAAGACAGTTGAGACTAGAAAATGCAAATGCAATGCAAGAAATGTGTTCCCTTATTTCTTGTATTTGACTTTACCAAAACCTTCCCGTTTTAGAACATGAGCCATTTACATTTAAATCCTCTCTGACCACCTTTGTCACATTCTTCAATAAAGCAATCGCATCATGCCTACTGCCTATACAGAGGAAAACTCAATCAACCTCACTTGCGTGATGTAATTATGGCCGTAGGCATCCTGTTTACTGTACTTGTCACCATGGTAATAAGTCACAAATTGGAAAATCGCCATTATTAACAGACAAAAGCCTTTCACAGGGTGGCCACTATGTTGGTAAAGTAAAATGATAAAATTCTCACCAATCTGCATTATGTTCATTTGACCTTGTTTCATATCCTCATTTATACATCATGGTGTTCACCTTGTGAAGTATGAAATGCACTGTCTCCAAATTCTTGTGCATTGTACCACTTCACTGCCTGTTCACAGGTTTGCTTTTAAATTCTGATACGGGGTGCCAAATGTGATTTTTGACTCACAAATTGCACTTATTCTGAACCTTCAAAGACAATGAACGCTGAAGCCTCTTTTGCTCCACAGGCTACAAAAATCTGGGAGCAACATGCATGAAATAAGCAGGACTCTGCTCCCACTAGTGTCCAGGGTCCAAAGCAACTGCATTTACATCCGTTTTAGCAATCAACAAAGCCACCACAGAATGGCAATAAGAGTGAATACCACCTCTCGCATTGACTCTGATGCTAAAACCTTTAGGACCGATCTAACGTGTTATGCAATAACAGCACAGTCTCCTTGAGATCTCCGCTTTGCCTTTTGCCGTTATGAATCTTAAGCAGCCGCCAGCGCAGCCTTCGCATAGCATGTAACTGTGTAGCGGTTCCCATAGCAACAAAAACTAAGACCTCACGAGCTTTAGTCAAAATTCACACGGTTCTTGGCAAACTGACGCAAAATAAAGTGTATAATTCATTAGAGAAAATGTTAATATATTGGCACTACAAACATTTAAAATGTATGATCTTTCATTTGTTGAATTACAAAGTAGTAAAAAAATGAATGAAATGACATTTAAACTGGCCAAGTGCCTTTTGACAAAACCTCCAAATACTGCAGCTAATTTCTATTGCTAAGATTTATAAAGAAATCCTGGTTGAACAAAGATCCCTTCCTGTTTTCCTCATCTTTGACTCCTATTGTGATATAATACCACAGCATATGACTTCAGGCACTTTTATCCACTTGGTATGAATGAAACATACATAAAGTTTGAGTTTCTAACGCCAACAGCCCCTGTCAGCAAGACGAGGCCATTTATCTCAGTCTTGCTGACAAGTCGTGAAGGTTTGCCAAAAGACAGTCCCTCTGTGACACTGGATGCTTGGCAGACCACATGAAATGCCACATACTATCCACGGTGTCTGGAATCCCTGTGGAGGGTGCAGCGCTGATGGGTAGGGGTGAGGGTCACTGTGCATTGAGCATGGAGGGGTAAGCTTCGCCACAAAGTGCTTCCCTATAAGGCCATCTCTCTTGGACACAATAGGAGCAGATGAGAGCCCCCCCCCCTTGCCACCCTTCTCACAGAGCTGTACCACCCACAAGCCCGACAACCTCACAGCCAGCTCAAAACAAACCCACAGAGATTTGCTGCTCAGTGAACAAACAGAAAGCCACCGACAACAAAAATGGAAGTACGGAGCAGCGTGCAGAGTGCTGGGTATTAAATGAGTCTCAGTAGTTTGAGTACCTTGATTAGGGAAATAAATAAATAAATAAATACATGAACTGCCTTTGGTACCTGTTTATGATGTCTATGGGAATAGTTTTTCATGTTATACATGGCCCCAACTCAGTGGGAAAAAAAAGCCAACTTAAATATTAATCTCAACAAATAATACACAGACACCGGTGCCTTGGCATTTTGAAGTTGTACGTTGTGCTATGGCATGGCGCAACGTAATGGAGCGCCGCGGACGTGGTGGAATCGCCCGGTCACATCCCGGAAAAGGTAAAGCTGAGCTCAGATACTGATCCATTTTGAATAAACTATCCATCCATCCATCCATTTTTGTATAGCCACTTATCCTCACAAGGGTCGCAAGGTTCGCTGGTACCTATCCCAGAAGTCTTCATGCAGTAGGCGAAGCACACCCTGAACTGGTTGCACACCAACTGCTGGGCATACTGAGACAAACAACCATTCACACACCCAATCACATCTAAGGACAATTTAGTGTGCCCAATACACCTGCCATGCATGTTTTCGGAGTGTGGGAAGAAGTCGGAGCGCCCGGAGGGAACCCACGCGGGCTCGGGGAGAACATGCAAACTCCACACAGGAAGGCCAGAGGCGGCTGGATTTGAACTCGGGTCCCTTCACTGCGATGCGGACGTGCTAACCACTGTTCACCGAGCTGCCCTTGAATAAACCAGGCTTACTTAAATAGCGACGATAAGCAGTTCATAGAATGGATCAATGAATGAATAAAAAATCTTGAATACCTAAAAACCTTTGTCATTCAAATGAAATTTGGTTTTTTTGCTTCTGTAATCATATTTTTTTCTTGAACTAAAACAAAAACATGTTTTAATGTCATCTGACAACTACATTATTCAAAAGAATTTTTAGAAACACATCTGAAAACCAATATAATCGAGAGCTGCAGCTCCAAGAAATGACTGAATTCAGCTGGAAAACCTATCAGCTATTGTTCCAAGTATACAGGTTTTGTTTCAAACTCCCAAAACTACTTCTTCATTGGGGAATTTAAATTGCCCACACATATAAATATGAATGAAAACTTTTCATTCATTTTTTTCTCCACGTGCTCTGCAACTGTGCACCAGTTTGAGGTTTGGATGAACTTAACTGAAATCAGCAACGCACTGTAGTAGAATGCAATTTTCAACTTTCACTTTATTTACTTAAATTACAATTACATAGGGCAGTCTATATGTTTACAATTTATTGTGACATGAAGCATTGAAGTGATAAAGCCACAGATATTTTGCAAAAGTATTGTTATCTGACCTATGATTTATTGACATATGTTTAGAGCAGGGATGTCCAAAGTCGGTCCTCGAGGGCCGCTTTCCTGCATGTTTTCCAGGTTTCTTTGCCTGACACACCTGATTCCAACGATCAGCTCATCAGCAAGCTCAGCAGAAGCCTGATAACGATCCTGATCATTTGAATCAGGTGTGTCAGGAAAAGAAACCTGGAAGACATGCAGGACAGCGGAACGCAAAGATCGACTTTGGACACCCCTGGTTTAGAGCCTGCTTGTTTGAATGATCGATGTTGCTATCGGCAGCTAAAAACCCTGATCATCAAACACCTGTTGTTTCTATATGCAACTATAGCTAAGTGTCATCATAAAGTCAAATGAACTGTATCACAAAATAACATACAAAAGATTTGTACTCCAAGCAGGTTACTACAGATTAATGAAAACCACCGCATGTGCCAAAAAGTTAAGAAAGAGGCATGGTTGAGACCAGACACCTGTCACCTTCACCAGAACCTGCTATAAATACAGCATTCCATAATCCCAACCATCTATGACCAGCTATAAATAATAGCAAGCACTACAGAGAGAATGATTCTGCATCACTTCAGAAGCCAAGGGTTAAACACTGTTCCAAGATAACAGCAGCGCCAAAGGCTCCCACATTCTACAGACACGTCAGTTGATTATCATTTTATAAGAATTGCGGGAGGAGGACTGTTTAGCATTCATGCTGGACATCAGCATGAATGAACACAAGTTTTCATGCACCACAGAAGTAAGTCATGTGTGCAAGCAGTCTAACCCTGCAATGTGAATGCATAACCACAAACAGATAAGTACATTTGTACCACCTTACTAAAGTGTTCTCAAAAAGAGAATTTTTTAAGGTGCTTTTAGCCATTTGAAATTCAGATGTTCCTCGCAATTAAAAATGAAGCGTTGTAGACAAATTGTACAGATCTGATCTGTGCCTGCTTTGTAACATATTAGTAAACATAGCCACAGGTTGAAGTAATAATTATACAGTCACTTTTGCCATATGTGTATGAATGCCGATTTTCCTACCAGCAACTTCAACAATGTCTCCAGGAACAATGTCTCTGGCCTTGATCCTTTGGACAGTCTTTCTATCCTGCCGGTACACTTTCCCCATCTCAGGCTCATACTCCTTCAGTGCCTCAATGGCATCTTCAGCGTTACGTTCCTAAAAAAAAAAAAAAAAAAAATCAACATAGAATAGACTCAGTTCACAACCCTCTTAAATAAACAAACTCCGTTCTGAATGCAGATCGAGAAAAAAATACAAAGGAAGACTTAAATGAGCATTTTTAGTGTTTAAATGCGCCTGTACTTAAATGTGCATTTTTAGTGTTTAAATGCTCAAGTTCACAGGAGCATTTGCAGTATAGGTGTGCATGGTCATGTTCAATTTGTGGGTAAATTGTCCTATCACCAAAATGACAAAACGAAGTGATGTGTTTGGACAAATTGCAATGTCTTTTAAAACAGAACGCATTAAAACTACTCACCTGCCACACCCCAACGATGGCATTGGCAATAAGAATGAGTAAAATTACAAAAGGTTCCACAAACGCAGTAATAGTCTCTTCTCCCTCCTCAAACCAGGCCAGGACCTAAAAGCAGCCCACAAAACAGACAAAAAAATACCTTAAAGAAGCAAGTGGTAACCATTTAGAATAGAACAAAACAAAACAAAAACAAAAACAAAAAAAAACAAAAGAACATTTTGAATTGTCACAAAAAACATTGCCCTTGCCACTCATTGGCTCATTTTCAGCTCAATTTACAGAGAGTTAAAAAAACTCAACCAAATGCAATCAGCTAATTTTCAAACAGTGCAGTAGGACAATGCTTGACACAGATTTGATGGTGATGTTGTAACATAAAGCAACTTAGGAAAACGTTTTACAGACACAAACTCAATCAAAAATATTTTTAAGTACTTGATTAGGCTGTCAGTTGATTTAAAGACAAAATAATTCATGCCGCAAAATTGTGAAGCTTGCATAAGATACATGCTTGCATGAAATACCTACATCTGTAAAGATTAAAAGATGGAGGATCAAAGTTTGTGTAAAGCAGATAAAAAAAATATGAATCACGTATTAGCCACTCCAAGCTTAATAGGTCAAAAAAATGTGTGACGTCACTTTCTCTGACATCTCTCATTGCATGCCTGCACCTGCATGCGATCACTCTGAAGCAGAACAAAAAAGCGCGCACACATTGTATTGGATAACTGAGTGTCAACATTGATTATATTATCAAAACAAAGTAGTAGTCATGGCAACTAAAGTTAAATGATGTAAGAAACGATTTCTGCAACCACGGCATGCGGCTTCCGTCACAAGGATTTCAGATTCATAGCGCGACCAAAAGGTGCAATAACTGACCAATTGCACCTTTGGACAGAATTTGGACATTTTAAACTTCAAGTCAAACCTGAACTGTTGGCAGCTCTCGACATGATTAGGGAACATGCATTTTGTTTATTAGTCCAAGCTCTACTGTTTTTTGGTCTTGATGTGTGTAAAAAAATAATTTCCCCAAGAAATGTGACTTACACTCCGAAGGGCTGGGCATTACTCAAGTAGATATGCCTTTTGACAAAATGTTCAATCAGAAAAAAAAAAATAAATCAAGGAGATAAATTCTGACACGCCGCATGCTGTAGGTGACAGCATGTTGTCAGATTTGTGCTACAATTACAAGCAGGCAAAAGGCAATTCTGAGCAGCTTTGAGTTAGCCAAGTGACTAAGCGCTTGTCTGCCTTTGAAGCATTTTTCTTTTTTGATTTGGACTGATTTACAGTTAAAGACCAAAAAATACATTACTACAAAAACACATCGTAAAAGAAATATTCCAATGTGTAAAAGCTGTCAATTAAAAATCAGTGGGAAACCAGATTATTTCGAGAATCGTCTTGATTCAAGCGAGTTGTTGTGTAAAAACGTCACGAGGCATCACTTGTCTGAACATGTTATTAAAGTTGAAAAATACAAAAAAAACAAGAAAGCAAACAAAGCATTACTGATCAATCTTCTAGCTGTGTGGGTTGTAAACAGTTTGTCATTGTCTGAAAAACCAGGCATTTTAAACCTTGAATATTTTTTCCAATTCAAATGTGACCATTTTGAGAAATTGTTTATTTCGACATATTTCAGGTCTTGTAGCTTTGATTACTTCCAAATAGGTTAAATATTAGGCCTGATTACACTGAGCAGAAAGGGCCCAAATTTGGTCTCGAGTGGGACTCTGTTCCCTTGTCACACAACAACCACTGACACCTCTATTATCATCCAACTGGCTGCTGTACAGTACTCCGCATACCAACTGTACACACGCATGGGCTTGGGACTATAGACACCATCCTATGAATGAGGTATTATGATATTTTTAAGTTTATTTAACTTTTACATGTATACTAACAAACACAAATATGCAAACTAAATCGCTGTGATAAAGTATGCCTTTTTGAATACATAGTGGATCTGCACCAACAGTTTGTCCGCCAAGACCAGGAGTGCTCAAACCTTTTTTTTTTTTTCCATTTCTTTTTGGCATTAAGATCTGCATTTCCAGCAGGCAAACTCCAGCGATCTACCAGGGAAAGGGGGTTTTGGTACAGGCGACCTAAAATGATGGTCGGCCAAGACAGCTTAGCACCAATATAATATCCAACGCTATCATTTTTGCAATGATATCACTAATTAATATTTTGTAACATCACCGTTTGGTGAATACAAACAAAATGCACATCTGGGCTGTGTCACACACCTGTCGATTCGTCCAACTGCAATGAGAAACCTGTGCGTTGTTACTTGCTGTGGCCCAGAAGAGTAAGGCGATGCATGATTCGATTGTTAGTTGGATAAAGGCTTTGAGAATGCGTGCCACTGAGACAGACACGGAGGCTGATTAAAGGCTAACTAAGGCTCGGTTCATACTGAAGCCTGAGGTGACACTATTACGATTTTTTATCCCCTATTTGACTTCTATCCGATCTTTTGATGGCAGTGTAAACGTGACAGATCTTATTTTCTCAAACGCGACAGAGGCCTCTTGGGTATATGATACTAAATTCACTATTCACATCAAGTCGTTTGATGTGCGACCAGTCTGAACGGCCAGTTCATATTCATCCAACTCACACGTAACAAACAAGTGAGAAACGTCACAATTATGCAGTCAAAAGGGTGCAAGCAGGTTGGAAAAAACAAAACGACAAAAGCAGACAAGGCTAAGACAACTGAATGAAGGGAGAGCGATGTGTAATTTGTCTCTCTGCCTCTCTCACTCATGTTCAGTGACCACTTGCTTGCTCGAAGCGAGTGAGTCGCTTGCTCCAGAGACATTGCTGGCGCTGCACAAAATGCCATGACGAAGAACATCCGCCTTCCCTGTCTTAATTTTAATGTAATTTTTAACATTGAAAATATTCTGGCTCCGCTATGACAGCCATATCAACATCCCAAGTACTTCCATAGACACGTTAAGCACGCCCTCTATCTATGACATTCCGATGTCCTCAGTGCACACGCAGGACAGTTTTGGAATGTGAACGACCGCACCAAAAGAAATTAGAAATGAGCATTAAACCCAGAGTGTGAACCTAGCCTAAAAGCTCCAAGTGCTTCATTTGGTGCTACCATAACACTTTGGAATAATGTGTGATAAATATTTCTTTTTAATTTTTTTTATTTTTAAATATCAGCGGTAACATGTTGGCTGACTAGCTTAGCGCTGTTGTACTGCTATTGCAATTATCTCAGCCCCCTTGTTTGTGAATGCGCATGACCTAAATAAAGCACAGATCATTTCAAACTCATATTGGGCAACCGATTGATGAGTCTGAAATTCACTCACACGATGGCATGGACGATTCACAATTTAAACAACAACAAAAAAAAAGATACGGTATCTATATTGATGTCCATTTTTCAGCCCTAACCCCCCCCATTTAGTGCGATGTTATTGCTGCTTAAAATATAACCATAATGCATTATGAATCAGAATACTACGTTTAGACCAAACGTAAAATAAAATATAGTAAAAACAAAAAAGAATTATTGGATCTGACTTCCCCTTAGCAATCTTCCCATGTTTTTGTACTTGGTACAAATTTCACAGCGACTGTGGACACTGAACGCCCAACATCTTTCGCAGCAATGTGTTCTCAAAGAGGTTTGATAATCCATCCTCTTTGTTTCAACTGACGTCACTCGGGTTAAAGCCATGACTCTTGTCAGCCCATTTGATACAACGGCTCTCCAAGGTGTGACCACACCTGTTTAATTGCAGAGTAATGAGCAGATCTACTATGATGCAGGTTTAGTTTAAGGAATGGAAACATGCAAGTTGATTCCATAATTGTATTCTTTTATTTTTTTTAAACTCAGAGTTAAGTGCGCCCATAATTTTTTTTACCCTCTGTTTGGTCTAATAATGTAACTATTACCAACTACAACACTAGTTTCTTGATTTTCTTTTGGCGTTTCCTAAAGCCAGAAAGATCCCATTGTGAATGGCTTCAGTTTTTTTTCATGTCTTTGATATGCATATATTTTAAACACATTTAAACAACTGAATAATCATTGTGCCATGCGTAGTATATGTCATCAAAAGCAGAAAAACCACGTTTTATTGAACAAAACAGAGGATGTGAAAAGCAATGGCAGACACAGGAGAAGAAAACAGCCAGAGACAAACCAAGATGGAGAGATTGAGGGGCAAACGTTGGTGTGTGTCATGTTGACAATCTTGGACGAATCCTAACAAGATTTATTTATACAATAAAAAAAAAAAAAGAACGGCAATGATTCACTGACACTTGACAATGTTCACCCCTATGTGGAATAGTGGCTTTAGATAGAGCTGATCAGCAGATTGGGAGACCGGTCAAACCAAAAACAAAATCCTATAATTGCATCAGGTTTGAGACCTCAGCTGAAATACAGAACCCTTGTGCGGATGTACGATAAGGAGGAACAAGAAGAAAAATGGTTAGGGTGGTCAAGTTGCTGGAAGAAAGCCATTACGTACGAGGCCAGTACTACCAAAGCATGCACTACCAAATCCAAATCAGCCTGTCATTGGCTACGGCGGAATAAAATGAAGATTCTGAAGTGGCCGTCTCCTGACCTCAATAGTATTGAGCCACCCTGGGAAGATCAAGCATACAAGACAGTCCTAGAATTTACAGGCCTCCAGCCTTTTACCAAGAACAAGGCGAAGCTTTGCCATCAGAGAAAATACAGCTCCTCATTCACACCTGCCACAAAAGACTCAAAGCTGTCATTGATGTCAGCAAGTTTAGGGTGAGTATGAAAATATGAAATACAACGAGATGCAAAGCTTTGATTGGGGTCAATTAGGTAATTTCTGTTATTAACATTGGACAGGGTGGACAGAATTACTTGATGATAAATGACTTCACGAGTGGAAGAAAAGTTTGTCGAATCATTAATGTTTTCTAAAAAATGACAGCAAATTCAAAAATTCTGCCAGGGTAAGTAAACTTATGTGCACAAGTTTACCTACACATACGCGATATAAATTAAACTTTATTCAGCATTCATGACAAAGCTGAAGACAGGGTGTTGCTCTTGTTCACTTTCATTGCTGACACAAATTCACTGTGAAATAAAAGCAGGACAGACTTGATGGTTTATTTTGACCTCATAAAGGATGCAAGGATTGGCCAGATACTGGATGAGCCAGATGGATTGAAGAATCTTTCGTCAGTTTTGACTCGAATCAAGAAAATGATGTGCATTGAATGGGAGATGAATGGCAGCCAGACCTGCTGTCAATGAGAATATGTCTGCCCCCTGCTGGCAAGTATGGCAGCATGCCTGTTGTCTCAACAAATAACTTCCACCATCTTTTTTCAGCATTCTTCAATACAGCCAGTGAAACCAAATACATGTTTGGATGCAGTTTATTTTGATAAATCATTCACTAGAAGTAAGATCGGGCCTAAAAAAACCCAGCCCGACCCGACCCAGGCCCGCGGTATTAAAGCCCGACCCGGCCCGAGCCCGACCAATTAACTTGTTTTGCAGTCCCAAGCCCGAAGCAAACCCGAAATTTCATATTTTATTTGTGAGGACTCGGGAGAAGGAGGTGATTTATGATAACAAATTAAAGCCTTTTGTAACTAAATCTAAGTTTAACAAGACTGTATAAACATTTACCGCTTTTATATTTCTGTGTCTGCAGAGGTTACATTAACCGACAATTTTCCATCATTGATGGATTTTTTTTAAAGTTGATGGGGAAAATTTTAAGGCCGACCGCCATTGGTGCGTACTTGCTTAATTACGCTGAGAAATACCGCAGCCCACTAGGCTTTAAATAGAATAATGCAAATCAAATAAATGGGAAAAGAAATATTAAGATTATTAAGAAGGCGGCGTTCACGTGCGCAGAGCATGCTCTGGCTCTGAGGCTCGTATAGTAGTTAAATAGTAATTAACTTACAGCGCCTTCTCTGTTTTATCCAAATTATTTATTTTATAACAAGTATTCCTTAGTTTAGTATCCACATTCCACACATTTTTTTTAGTATACATCTTTATAAACATATATTTATTTTTAAAAAAAAAGTCAGCGAGATAGAAGCCCGACCCGACCTGACCCGAACGTAATGAATGACATTTTTGGGCCGGGTCAGGTCGTCGGGCTTAAAATCTTACCTCTATCATATACCAGAGTATTTTCCAGTTTAAGCACAGATACATTTCAGGGAGCGTATTTTGGGCAAAACCTCAAAATCTAAACTTTAACCCCATTAATTCCACTTCACCCTTAACTCAAAACTGGTCACATGGGACAATCGGGTTGTCAACATCAAAGAGTTTTAAAATCAATTATTCAAATCATTATTCCGCAAAATAATCGGATAATTGCTCCTCTCTGATCACCCCTTCTTTTTTTTTTTTTAAATCTAAGGTTAAAATAAGTAACTATAACTACTCACGTTTTCAGTATTTTGTATTGGTAAATTTTTAGACACCAACAAACTTTGCCTATACTAACCAGTTAACAATTGTATTAGCACACTAGCGATTGCCATTTATGGTCAATAAACACTAACTCGCATTTAGTTCACACATACATAATGTTATATGTACATTATGCATGTAATTGTGTTTTTAAAGTCACTGACACTCGCAGACTTTCAGCAGTGTTCTACGAGAAAACTTAAGAATGGAGCTGTTTGTTCGCTACTATGAAGTCAATAACTTAAATGCCACCCACTGGCTAAAATTTGACACCTAAAAGTGACCCACTATAACTTGTTTGTAGTGACAGCTTACATCATCGGATAATAAAGCCCTAATGTTTTACGGGACGTTCTTTCCTTTAAAGTGGGAAGCTCCATGCACTAATGATGTTTTAATGAACGACTGCTAACGACTGAACTACTAAGTCAGTAAATGTTTTTTTAAAAATCACCCATTGTACCGTATATCAAGGTGGTCTTTGCATATGTGTCCCTCTGAAGCAGTGTTCCTCAATTATATTTTGCCAATCCACCCCTTGGAAAGTGAACATTTTTCGCTCCCCATCGAAACGTTGAATAAGATTATCTATAAAAATTGTATAACTAACTATACCTAAACCTGTAACCTTTTTAACATTAAGAAAAGAAAAAAGCAACATAAATCAACTTTCAATAACTGTTAAATATTTTTACAGCAATTATATGGGTTGCAGCTTGGTCTAAAACAGAAAAAAAAACCTGAAAAAAAAAACATAAAAAAAGATTTAATTTTTATTTTATTGCAATTACGCAGCAAAAACGTCATCCAAGACCCCCCTGGCATCACCTGCCCCCCGGCTGCTCTGAAGTAATGCAGTGATTTTCCTTTTTTGACTTTGCAATAGTTCAGTGTTAATTTGTCTTTTTTTTTTTTTTTTTAATTGAAAATGATCCCCAACTGGTGGTATACCCTGTTTTTTGTTGTTGTTCTTTTTTGCAGGAGTCTTTCTGCTTTGCCAAACCATTACACTACTGTGTACTTCTGCAAGAAAGGTCCGTGTACAAAACGGTGATGCAAACATTGTTCCAGCTGAGCTTTTATGAGAATATTTTCAAACAATCTACGTTTACAGTGGACTTACCTTACCTAGTTGACTTTTTTTTCCCCCCAGCCCCGTTTTACAGAAATTCGTTAACTCACATTTGTGCATTTATTATTAATTCATGATCATCCTTAGGGATGTGCCAATTAGGTTTAATGCTGCTGATTTCAATCATCCATGAATGAGATCAGGTGATTCTGATACTACTGTGATCGCATGAATTAGCTCAGTCCTCCTCAATTAGTGGGGTGAGCCCGGATGCAATGGCGGGTTGTCAATTTTCAAAGTGTGCGGGAGTTCTAAATTTTTTCAATTGCTGTCAGCAATCTTTTTCTCTAAATCAAATTAATGATTAATATGACTTAGAAAAATCAGAACAATGTTTTATACATATTTGTTCAGGTACAAATATTTAAGATATTTGTGTTAATGTTACAGATCAATTTACATTTATTATTCATCCATTGATCCATTTTCTATAGCAGCTTATCCTCACGCAGGTCGCAAGGTTGCTGGAGCCTACCCCGGCTGGCTTTGGGCAGTAGGCGGGGGACACCCGCAACTGGTTGCCAGCCAAATGCAGCGCACACAGAAACGAACAACCTTTCACACACCTAATCACACCTAAGGATCATTTAGTATGTCCAATACACCTGCCAGGCTTGTTTTTGGAGTGTGGGAGGAAGCTGGAGTGCCTGGAGTGAAGTCATGCGGGCTCAGGGAGAACATGCAAACTCCACACAGGAAGGCAGGAGCGAGGTGGATTTGAACTCTGGTCCCTTTAACTGTGAGGCAGACATGCTATTCACTGTGCCACCGAGCCACCCCATATCTTTATTTCACAAAAACAGGGCATTATTACAAAATGATGCACTAGTTCGGTCTGTAACATGAAGAGTGTTCAGGGAGGTGACACGTTGCACAGAGGCTGGTCTGTAATTGGCGGCAGACTGCTAAGTACACGCTGAAGGTGATAATTTTTTTGTGATTTACAATGACCAATGCCAATCACTGACACACACTCTGTAGCCAATCGATCAGAGCACCACAAATTGTAATTATTACTATGTTGGCATCTTGACACTTATGTTTTCTATTGCCGGGTTAACTCAGACACAACTCAGCTGCTGTTGCCACTATTCCTCAGAAGGATCGCAAATGCTTCCAGTTGTTAACTCACGGACATGTGCATGTAACTTCAGACGGGTTAAACAAACTGAAGACGTTCACATGTCAGCACCATGCACTGCCTCCAACATATTCCAGCCATTCATAACTCAAGGCTTAACACTAACACCATTTGCAATTTTCACTTGCACATGGACACTGTTTCAGTAAGACTTGGAAAGATGAGGCTATTTTCAGGATGCAAGGTTGGCTCCTGTATGTGCTTAAGAAGACAAACGCGTGAACAATAGGCAAGGGTTAGGGTGATAAACATCAGGTCATGAACCTGGCTTAAACACCAAAGGGGTGAGGAAGAGAACTCTCATACTTACAAAAGAAATACAGGCTGCCAGCAGAAGAATTCGAACGAGTAAGTCTTCAAACTGTTCGAGAACAAGCTCCCATAAAGATTTCCCTACAGGGAGGAGAGGGTAATTAGACAATCATTTAGAGAGGTATTTGTAATATGGCACAAGAGTAGAATAACAATGAAATTACCTTCTTCTGCTGGTAATTCTATTTGTCAAGGGGAGCATGCCAAGGAGTGAATGGGACATACAAAAAAAGATATAGAAATGTGTTAAAAACTTAGCCAGATAACCATGTGACTTTTACTTCCTCCAAAAAAAAAAAAAAAACTAAGCTAAACAGGAACTTCAAGAACACTTCAAGACATGGCAAACAGCAGTGAAAACTAATGAAAGTGGGCTGTCAAAATTGTCATTTGAACCAGCTTCAGTTCTTACTTGATTGTGTGTGGGCATGCATTACATTAGATTCCATTCGAAAAAACACCAAAAATCGAATACTGCTCCAGCACCCTCTAAACATAATATACAGTATATCTGATTGCACAATGGCAATTGTGGACAAAACTTTTAGGAATCCATTGGATTCACTGAGTGTAAGGCGATTTGATACCTAGCCGGGTATAATTTGTTAACCTAATACTGTATTTAATCTGAGAAAGTGAATTTGATACCGCAGTCTACATACACTTTATCAGATGTATGCTGGAGGCCCACGCACGTGGACTAATGATTTAACTTTCCCTAGCGACACAAAACGTACATAGAGTATGCGAATATCCACGTGACCACGACCAAACGAAGACAAATCTTGCTGAATATTTGACCATTGTTAACTGTACGTCGGCAAAGACCACAAGTCACAATACGGGTCATTACGTAGTAAGAAACGGGAAGCCCTCAGGTCACCTGCGATTACGTCGCTCGGGTAACCCGGTCGCTTGACGTTGACTGGCTCGCTCATTCATTCACAGCACTAACGTGACAATACAAGTTTGAAGTGGCGTACCGTTCAGGCCCCATTTCTCTCGCTGCCGTTTCACCTCGTCCAGAGAGAGTCCTGTGCTCTCGTTGACGCAGAAATAACTGTAAACTTCCTCCACACTCTTCGTGTGAGCGTTCTCCATGGCGGACTGGCGGCTTCTTCCCGGACTGCTTCACACCGCACTAAGGTGCCCTGGAGTCTCAAACGGATGGACTAACTAGTTTATCAACTGAGAGCGTGCGGGTAACAATTGACAGCGTTACGAGAGTATTCGCCCCCTTTGCCCTTGTAAGTGTCTCAGTCAAGAAAATTGTCGTTGCCCCAGTGAGATGAAGATTAGACTGAGCGTCCGGTTCTGTCCAAAAAAAGTGGGAGGCTGTTTACTACAATGTCCTGCGTATGGCACCGCATTCGCCCAGACGGCTCCTGTGTCTTCGGGGGCTGTATCCCTCCTCCGCTTGGCGCAGCTTCCTGTGAGTGAGCCATTGCGTCGCTGACAGCCTGCCTTTATCAAAGTGTTGCCTCGCGGTTCTGCATGTGGACTCGTCTGATTGGACGGATGGAGTCACCTGACCTAACCGGGGAAACACAAAAATCCGGAAGTAGCGAGTCCCGTGGTGGCATTTACGTTTTCATTCATAGTGTTTCACCGCTGTTGTTTTATAAAGCACCTTTTTCTTGACAACTAAAATAAATGTGAACATCTAAAGAACCTTATGCCCCCGCCGTGCACTTCAGGGGCTACCATTGTTTTTAACTTGACAGGGATAGCGTGCATCACCTGTTATCGCAGCTCAGTAAGGCCCTTAGACGAAGATGCTTTAAAAATAACATGATACTCCACAGTTGCACATCAACATGCACAGTCCGGTTGGCACTAGAGCGTGATACGTTGACTGTCATCAGAAGATTAGGAAAAAGATACCCTGCAACCTTGCTAAGACATTTTCTGGAACATGAAGCATAAGAAAATCAAATCACGTCACTGCTGGGCACCTGAACTTTGCCCAGCAAGTACTTAAAGTTGATAGGTGATAGCTGTGAATATAAGTACGGATGGCTCATGGCTGTCTACATAAACCGTGACTGGTGATCATTCCAATGTGTACCTCAACGCTGCCTCAACTGGGATAGTCTGGATGAATAAATGAAAATCAATTGAATGGATATTTGAGATTTTTATTGCAAACTTACCAATTGAGTTGCTTGTTACAAGTCAAAATATTACATTCTTTTACAATATTCTTCCACATTGTGTAATTACTTAAAAGATGCAAACATTACTTTGCCATAACATTCAATAAAACAAAAAGGAAAACATAATATATCCTACATTCTCTATTTCTTGGAAAACAATTTTCTACAAACAAGTATAATGAGCTAATCATACACAAGGCAACATACAGTTATCTCCAAAATTGGCGAGAAACACAGTTCAGGGTCATGTAATTCCTGCTAAAAATAGTCGACCATGGGCATTGGGACTCCACTATGTGTCGTGTTATCGCTGCACACTTGAATCGAAAGTACATTAAGGATAAGCATGTGTCGAAAAGTCTGGTGGGTCATAGAGAGTTAAAACTGTAAACCTCAAATCATGTGAGAAAATGGATTGCTTTGTGAAAGAAAACTAAGTCAATGTTACAGTGCAGATATCCCAATACTAGTGGAGTCTTGCTGATATGAGTTTTCATTCTTATTAATATTGCGTTTGTAGCGTATAAATTAAGCAGCAAAATCCACTCTTTTTTTCTCTCTGACCATTTGTCCACTTGCTGTCGACTGACAATGATACCACAATTGCTAAGTGCTTAGGTAATGACTAATCATGGTTCAGTTTGTGAATGCCACATGATCAAACTCAGAAAATAGTGTGTCAGGTCTGTGGTCAATTTTATTTTCTACAAATTCAAACAACAGTATGAACACCCTCCAAGACTGGTGACCCCATAATTTTTGCCAGTGGTAGTAGGTTGTATGACCCTAACATGTTCATACTGCAGTTGCATCAGATACATATCAGTGAGGGATGGGTCTTATTTGAAATTCTTAAATCATTCTGTTCAAATTGCATGGGAAAAACAAACAAACCAAAAAAATAAGCTGTACTCCCAATGAGAATGACATCACGGCTCACCTGTTTTCTGAGTTTGGTCATGCGACAATCGCGAGCTGAGCCGTGATTGGTCATTCCCTGCGACCTGAGCAACTCTGATGTAATTTTAATTTTGACAGCAAGTGCCAAAATGACTGCCCTTAAGATGGATAAAAACAGGCGGATATTGCTGCTTTAATTCATGTTCCTCAAACACAATATTAAAAGTAAAAACTACTTTATACGTGAAGCTTTCAGCCTTCACACACCCAGAGTAGTGTGTATAAATAAAGTTGAGGTGAATTGAGAAAGCACGCTAGCTTTCACAGCACCAGCCTATCCTCTCCTCCTTCTTGAATGACCTGACCAACAGATGCTTCATTTTGCACTCTTATGAAGCACTGTCTTTTGCACTCCATCAACTGCTCCAAGTCTTGCCACATCTTCATTTGCTCCATGTTAGTAGTGTGGCTCTCCCTCACCAGCTTCTGTTTCTCACGTAGCTTCTGCAGTCGATGTGGGGTGAAAAATACTGTATATTAATCTTTTCACACATCCAACCTCATGTAACAGCTGAAAATAATTGTCCTAAAAAATCCAGAGTAATGAGCTCACCTTGCCAAGTAACTCCTGCTCTGCTATGTTCTTCATGTACACTTCCCTATAAACAAGGATATAATTCACATTCAGACCATAGCAAATTCAAAAGAGCTCCCCCACTGTTTTCAGTGTGGTTTGTCATATACCCTTAATCCATAATTTGGCTCGATCATGAGTGGTAAGAAATTTCTGACGCCTCTTTATGTGAAATGAAATAATGAAATAGCAGCAGCTCAAGTGACTATAGCTCCCAGAGGACATAAAAGGTTATTCATCTTGCAGCCAGCTGGTTGGCCTGACTAAGCGTGCTCACCTGATGGCCTTTTTCCTCTCCTGGACATCAGAAGACACATAGGCCTTCATCTCCTCAGCCGCCCGCTGTATTTGCATCTCAATGATCTGTGAAAGCCAGAGATGGGAAGCTCATGTTTACTGGCAGGGGTATAGTTTAAGGGAGGGCGACACAACACGCACTTTGCAAATTTGTCCTCTCTCTCGCTCCCAAACAGCCATTAAATCAATTCCATTGCTTTTTAACTTGTAAAAAAAAAATATATATAAAAATTCTGAATTCTGGCATCATTAACCGCCTGTGCACAGATGACCAATCTAAGACAGCAGATGGGACTCACACTGTATACTCAAACGAATGTTTGCGCAAACCCCGTATGCAAGAAGCAAAAAACCTTGGATGAATTTAAAAAGAAAAGCTACAGTCATTTTTGTAATGCGCGTCACTTCGTGACTGTGAACGCATATACACAGTAATGGATTATCTTACATGAACACATACACAATAAATTGATGGCTAACATGTTGAAATCCGAAGAATGGGGAAAAAAAAATCTTGTTCAAATTTTTGATATTGATCACCAAGAAGATCACCTTAGGTGTTGTTGTGGATTTCTTTGTGATTCTTTAAATTGTGAAAAACCTTCGAGAGGGTGACTAAAGGCTATATAAATGAATTAGACTAGACTAACATTTAGCTTTTTAAGTTGACACACGCGATTTGCATATGGGCCACATTAAATTATATGGCGGGCCAGATCTGGTCCCCGGGACTAGTGTTTGATACCTCATGTAGACAGATTCGGTCATTTCATTCTACACGGGACCAGGTAGATTTAGAGTGTTTTTTTTTTTTTTAAACCCCTAATGAACCCTTGTGGTGTACAGTAGATGAAAGCGCCAATATAGGTGCACTCAATTCACCATAAAATAAATAAAATCACTATTTTAAAAAACTGCATTTTACTGTATGTATACTTGGGTTAGATTTTCTAATATTTACATTTATTTGAAGATCTTAAACAATAATGTAGGGAAAGTATACAAAAACTAATTCTTTTTCACAACTCATTATGTGTAAAGGTAAAAACTATCATCTGTGAGGATACTACAAGCACTTACATTTTTGTCCCACTTGTTAAAACAATACAATGAATTAGAGCAATGTTAGAATGAATTGTTATGTTCAGTATTGCCATTGAACATTTAATTATATGGCGGCTTATCCCTGGCATCAGGCCGAAACCTTGTTAAGTCCCATTTTTGTGAATTTAATATTTTTCAAAAATCATCAAGTCAGTCCATACATGTGTTATCATTATTATTATTTTTTTTTTACAAATTACTGACCCATCTAAAGTGTTAAAAATGGCTTGCTGTCTTGATACAATGCTAATAGCTGAATTTTGATTTTGGACCTACGAGGATGCTGCTTAATAGGGAGGGGTGTGCCAAAAAAATCTATTTTAATTGGAATCGGAATTGCGATTCTCATTTATTACGACGCATCTTGTTCTACTTTTTGTTGTTTCATCTTATTTTATATTATAAAAGCTATACAGTTTATCATTATCTTAAAAAATAGCAGTTGTCAACATGCTGTTTTTGTGGAAAAAGGCATGCTCCTTACAAATCAAAACTTAAAAAAAAAATTACGCCCTTATTCTCCTTAGTTATTCTGTCTTGCAAAAACGACCCGCATAGTATGACGATTCTTTGCACTTATATTAGACTGGAGAAGAAATATTTAAGTAATCGAATCGAAACTTGTTGAGAATCGAACATCGATTCCGAATCGAATCCGAGACCCCAAAATGGGAACCGAATCGTGAGGCAGTCAAAGATTCCCACCCCTACTGCTTAATGCTACTGTTAGGCTTAGCCGTTTTTATGTTTTATGAGAAATAAAGTTTTATAATTTGGTTATATAGTTCTTTTGGTCACTGTGGAGAGGAGCAGTTTAATGTCAAAGAAGGCTCATTAGCTGGTAAAATTTGGTTTCACTCCTGAACAATCATGGTGTGTGGTAGGTCTCACACAAAATGTTATCAGATTCACTGCTGCAAGAAATGTTCAAGTCTATACTTGCAACATTTGATTTGTTTTCAGACTCGTGTGGCTGCCTGTTGCTTATGCTTGCCTCTGACTTGCAGTTGATGTAGTGATATCGGTTTTCCTCCTGTGCGGTCTCCTGTCTCAATGCCTTCACCTCCTGTGAGGAATGAAAATGATAGTTACAATAATCTGCTCGACAAATTAGGAATTTCAATTAAATCCAAAAACATATAGATGAATTGACTACAAACTATTATGCATTAGCCCATTCAGCAAATACAAGTATGACTTCTGAACAAAGAAAATAATAAAATGCCACCACTTGAAATACAGTAGAACAGACACTATACCTGCTCTAATTTGGATCTGTTGCTCTCCAGACCAGCAGCACAACTTTCGTACTGGGATTTCTTTTCCTCATATTCCTGATTTAACACCTAGTATGTTGGAGTTGGAGTTGGAGGGTCAATATTCCAACCACAACAAAGAAAGACATCAATTCTCTGTACAAAATTATAGCAAGACACCAAGTCCAACACTGTTCCAATGATAGGACCATGCACTCAAAACACAGAATCACTTTGAGCAACAAAACCAACAATGGCCTCTTACAAAATCTATTTCTGTCCTTCAGTTGCAATGTTTCACTGGTAGACATTAGCCACTGAAGAGGAAGATGGAACACATGTAGGAAAATTTAATCCTCTGCCTTTAACGTAGCAATGTGGGGGGCTTTCCCATCAAGCATTGTATTTCTGGAGCATGTAAATGATTGTTAAAGAATTCTGTCACCATAATAGACAATACAGAAGTCCAGCATGAATCAGAAATAGATTCATATATTTAGCCCTTTGATTTCAAATTTAGAATGGATGAATAGCTTATCGCAATGGCTTCGTTGGTGTTTAAATGTTTATTTCACATACTAAATATATCTACTATAAGTCATTGCAATAATTTGCACTTTTAAGGTGATACTACAAGAGATTTCTTTTATTTTGTGAAAGGCCTCTTGGCAAAATAATTGCTCACTAAGAAGGATTGTATAGTATATATATTATATAGTTGCATTATTAAATCATTGTACTTACCTGACACTGCTGTCTCAGTGACCTCAGCTCTTTTATAATTGGAGCGAGAGCAGACTTCTTCTCCACTATCATTGAATTTAATTGCTTCACCTATGAAAAAAAGGGATAGGAGTTACAATGAAGATTTTTGTCTCCTCTTTAAATAAATATTACAGGTAGTAAAGAGATTATTATTCACAATTCGTCAAACCAGGGCCAAAAGCAGACATTTCACTGCCAGGGCATAGCCCTAAATTTGTCAATTGGCTGGTAAAGTTGACACAACATTTTAGTCAGACGTGGTACTGCATGAATAGTTGTGTGCATCATTATTTATCAAACCAAACACAGTCATGTTTTCATGAAATAAAATGTATTCTTATTATTATGGATTTTCTTATATACATTTGCTAATAGATATAGATAATAGATAGGCATACATGCAAAATATTTACGATAACTGAAAGCACTATGCAACCAACCGAGTGGGAAAATGTGTCAGATTTACAGTACCTTTTATACACTAGTGATTTTTTCCATGTGATAAACATGATTTGTTAAAGTACATTTTAATTTCAAGAGACACACGTCTTTGAAATGTTGTGGTGACACATGCAATGGTAAAGACACAGTTTCACTATGATAAATCCAAAGAAAAATAGCAAACTCTCAACTAATAGGTTGGGTTGTACATATACATGAGATTTGATTTGATTTGCTAAGCTTTGTACAGCTCATTTCAAGAGGGCGATGACAATTTTGTTGAAATTTTACGTATATTTAAAAGAACTTATCATTACTCTAAGTTTGCCATTTCTTTCTACGATACAGTATATCTTCACAATAAAAGATGATGCTATATTTACTCAATCCTCAATATATTTTAAGTGTAATGATTCAATTAGATTAACACGGTTGTATCTTTTAAATTAAAAACAGATTTTCCAATACAAATTAGTTTTTCTTACATCCTTACTAAATGTTCTAGAACCATGCATGCGCGTCATGCTTCATCACTAAAACCATTTTTTGGTTGATACATACACACCCACGCAATCACTAAGTCCACAAATTTACGAAACATTATTTATCAAATATTTTGCAACATGTTGGAATTGTAAAAACTGATTAAATAATGCGATGATACCGCCATACATTAATGTTACCATTTCAGACATGTCATCCAGTGTGCGGCCCTTCTTTTCATCTAGCTCACTCTTGATGGCTGACACACGCTCTAGTTCCTCCTGAGTATTGCTGTAGCCAGAGATACCCTTCTCAGCTTCCACAAGTTGCTACAAAAACACGAGAGAAATGCAGCATGTTGGTGACTCAAGACAAGGCAGAAATGTCATAGACAGCACAATTTAGTATTGCGCTAAGTACCTTTGTCATGAAACATGATTCTTTCTTTCAAAATTATTTATTGTGAATTAATTTTACATATGAGAACAAGCCTGGTGGGCATCAGAATTTACACATGGAAAAACATAATTCATGCAGCTTTTGGATGTACTGTAATGAAAAGATGTGACTAAAATGAACAGAGGAGCTTGAAGATGAAAAAGAAAACAAAAATAACTGTAGGGCTATCACCAAACAATTTTAATCTATTGGATTGTTTGTTTGTTTGTTTGGTTGGTTTTTTTTTGGAAGTGGCAGTGACCTTTGTATTTTCCCGAAACTTTGTGACTTAAGAGACTTAAGGTACCAATAAAAGGACACATCCATTTTTATTCAGGTACAGTATAGTGGGGGGGATAAAGGCACAGTAATTGTTTCAAGGTCTGAATCATGAGAACACAAGTTAAAATCAACAATGTTACAGCACATACTTCGTCACTATAATTAATTATGCAAACTGCTCAAGAAGGGCCAATATGGCGCTGCACAGGCTATGTCATCATTTTGACCCTTCAATGGCTTAAAATTAGTTTCAGGAAATCAAATGCTATTGATATTTGCAAAATTAACGTTAATAATGTTAATACTGTCGTCTGAAAGAATCAAGGAAAAATTAACTTTTAGTGGCATGGTTAATTCCAACATTCATATTTTTTGCATATACTCCTCAAACAACAAGCAAAATGAATCGCCCAGCAGTTTAACTGATTTTTTTTTCAGATCCGATCCTAGTTCGTAAATCAGTGTCCACATTCGTTTGCATTCGAAACCAAGTTTGGTTTTGCACATGCAAACCTTTAACATATATCTGACAATGTCTCCTTTAAGGAGAGGAGCTACTAACTCGTCATATTAAAAAATTGAGACTGAAAACAGTCATGGCTTAACAACTCCCAGTGAGACATGCAGAAAGAGCAGGGGCAGCAGATGCAGCTGTCAGAAATAGCAGCTTTGCATGGCTTCTTTCAAACAGCCTATCAACAAGTCAGGCGCTGGGACCACAAAGAGGTGTGAAACAATTTCCAGGAAGCTTGCAACACGCCAGTGTTAACATGGTTAGTATGAATGGGGAGATCAAATGCAAAGAGAACTTTTGGTGTGAGTTAGTCAATGTGCAGTCCAGAGGGTACAGTTAAGGTTGAGCGTCTTACTCAAGGGCAATTCAACTAGTGCGGCAGGGAAAACAGGAGATCCTGCACTGCCCCCCCCCCCCCCCCCCCTTTCAACGTTTGTCCTCCCAACTTTATGTGCCGAGCTAGGGAGCTGTACTTTATGTTCATGTGTAACGCTGTGCGAGAAAAGATAAAAGTTATCACAAAATGCTTGGGTTTACCAGTTTTTCTTGGACATCCTCATGCCTCTGCTTGAGAATCTCCTCCGTTCGTTGTAGAACTCCATACTCTGCCTTCAGCTCTGCAATTTCTTGACGTTTCTTCTTATATACTGTACCCTTGCTTCGCAGTTTCACCACCAAACGTTTCAACTACGAGGGAACAAAAGATGATTTAAAATGCTTAAATTCACATCTAATGTCAACAAAATTTTATGAAATAATTTTCTAGTTGGGAATGGAAAGAGAAAGTGTCAAAAGAGGGTTAAATGTTTAGAAATGTTAGAAGTTTAGAAACGTGTGTGCATATATTTTTTATATATTTATTTGATTGTATTTGTTCATCTTATTCCCCAATTTGATAACCATTTTGAATAGGGTAAACACAATCTCTTTAACTATTTTAAAGGATCCTAGTAATGTGTAGCATAATCTAGGATGCATGTTGTCCAATGGCTAGATAAATGTCAGGAGAGGAAAGGATTTAGAAAACAGCAGACGGGGACCCTGGGGTCCGTGCCCTCATCTGGCATGGTCACTTGATCTCTTCAGCCAAGTTACATCCAACAAATAGCTTCATCTGGCAGATTCTCCACTGCAAGTGGATGTGGAGTCGGGCCCCACCCCGAGTGTCTGTCTGTCTGTCTGTCTAGCGGGACACAGTGAAGTTCCTCCACAATGAAGAGCAGCTATAAATGAACAAGGACACAAGAGAACAGTCCCAGAAAACACAGAATGTGCTTCATGTCCTTTGGGACCCTGAGGAGCTTGATGTAAGAGAGAGTGGGTGGAGGGACAGTTCAGAGAGTATATTCTATGTGTATTTTGGGACATCAAGGGCAGTCGTGGCTAGGAGAGGACTTAACAGAGCAGAATAATACTCCATAGTGTTCGTAACAGTATGTTCCCAAAAGGAATCCTGTTACCAAACAAGCAGCTTACTCATAACGCGCTTGAAAATGAAATACACAAATTGAACAAAAGTACCTAGAGAAGCGACCAGTAACAGAGAGCAAAACGTTTCCATCCATCCATCCAACCATTTTCAATCGCCTCGTAACTACACCTTCTCTATATTTAAGGGTGGTCACTTGACTTTACCGGCGATTGGCCAACCAGCGCTGACCAGATGTAGTCGTCGGTCTGTGGTTGGTGGGTGTCTACAACAAGGAGAATGGAAAATATAGAGATAAAGCGATCATCTCCACTGTGACTGATTGGCCAAACTATGGGGAAGTTTGCTAAGCTTTGCCGGACAGAACAATTTCCATTTACTTTACCCAACTATAGCACAAAACAATCCCTTTTGTTACTATAATGGATGCTTATCAATATCTCGGTCATAAAAGAAAGAAAGTTGCAAACAATGCATGCATACTTGACTATAATCCTGATGAATAAGTGCATGTTGTATGTTAGTAACTGAATTGCTCCTCTCTAGGAATTAAAAAAGGGTAAAATAAATAAACAGTTACGGTAGTTCATTTAGTCACAAACACATCTTCTCCATTGTAATGTTCAAATGATTATTTTCTTAGAACAAAGAAAAAAAATTCCGCTGGGGAATCTTTTACAGTCATATTTAAATATTCTTAGGAAACTGAGATGGCATCTGTTTTTATTCAAATGCAAAAGACCTGGTTTGCGCTAATCTGTGTGATGTCACATTTCAGAAATTACAAAGATGCATAGTTGATGCCAAGGCATGTTGTCCATCAGCTGTGCCTGTAAACTTATGGCAGATGCAAATTCCCTGATGCAAATTAGAACGGGGGGGGGGGGGGGGGGATCACCTGCTTCTGCTACAGTAGCAGGTCAAAAATGATTGTTCACAATCAACATGTACAGACAGCATCCTCTCAGCCAGACTGCTAAGGATATGTGAACTTTTGGGGGGAAAAAAATATAACTTCACTGCCACAAATGGAACATTCTATTGTCCAGTGCCCCTGCTAGCTATGGACACTTAAACTTATCATACAAGTTGCCTGCTACATTTTGGATGCAGTTTTATGTCGTGGCTCTATAGTTAAAAACAGCATTATAAATAGAGTTGATATATCTGTCATAGCTGTCACAGTGCATAAACACTTGTCTTTAGCTGCTTACTAGCCAGTTCCTTTGACCAAAGTCCTGACATGAGCTACTTACCAACAACTGCACCAACATACACCTATGTTTAATAATTATAGAGAACACATTTGGATTTACGCTAAGAGTGTGCTAAATTATACAGTACCTATCTTTCTTTAGACTTATGGTATGACTAGTGGTATGAAGAGACAAGAGATTAAATAATGGTCAAAAACTGTCAATAATGAAAATATTTTCAAGAGGACATCATGTTTAGAAGTCGCTTTCCGTGCAATAAAGTAAAGACCAAACTTTTTAGGCTTCCAAGTCTATTTAAAGGATTGACTCAAATGAATGCACAAATACCTAAAGAGAAAATGACTTCCAAGCATTTTGGTAAGTCCATTTTCGTGTGCTGGTTCTTCTCAGTTGGATTCTATTATTAGTTTTATGGGAATGTGGGAGTGAGAGGGGAAAAAGGATGAGTACAGTTAAGACAGTGAGCAGTGTTTGGATAGGACCAGAAATAGCATTTTCTGTTTTCTGTGATTTGAATATACACAAGTATGATAAAACGAGTGTTCTGATCTCTCTATGTAAGGCACTCCTGTACTAGAGAGCCGCTATCCTGCATGTAGTCCATCTCCCCCTTCTATAACGCACCTGATTCAGATGATCAGGATCGTTATCAGGTTTCTGCAGAGTTTGCTGATGAGCTGATAATTTGAATCAGGTGTGAGAGAGACATGCAGATATGGGACAGATTTGGGATATAGGCTCTCTAGGAGCGAGGTTGCCTACTCCCCACTCTGTGCAAATACAAAGGAGAATATACAGAATGGTTTGCTTATCTTGGACACTGCTTAAGCAACTATTCTGACTTTCTCAATTGTGTTCATAATAAAAGCCCCCCAACATAAGGATAATAATTTATTTTTTCTTGTTTGAGCAAACGAGTCGGTTGAATCAAGACCGCTGCAAACAACATGCAAATGTACCTCATCACCCCGGACAATCTCTTCCCCATTGGAGGCTCG